>NC_048222.1:62833353-62967390 GCF_002007445.2 Ailuropoda melanoleuca
TATTGGTTGTTAATGTGTCTGAATACACTCGTCTACTGCTTGCCAAACAGTTCCTGCCTGGGGCTGCAGCCCCCCTAAGTGCTCCCTGGTCCTTACCCACGACCCTCCAATGCCCCCATGAACTGGAGGATTTACTTCCATCCCTGCTCCAGGGCTGCAGCTCAGCTGGCATGATGCCCAGCCACGACTGTTGTTAAATATTTTGATTTCCACCCTGATAACCAGTCAAGGCATCCCGACCTAGGGACAGGCTTGTCCAAGTCCTTAAAGTGTTTACCCTTATCACTACCACGTAAACTTGGGTTCCATAATGTCGCTGGTTTCTGGTTCCCATCTGCACAGCCACAGACATTGTGCTTTGTTCCGCTGGAACTTTCTACCGTATATCAGTTACCTCTGGGGCCATGAAGTCGTGCTTCCCTCCAGCACCACTGCAGCTGAGTTGCTTACAGCAGGAGCAAAATAGATACATTCATTTTTATCCATGATGGTCATTTTTCACAGACTTGGTTATTGGAATCATCTGGGCCCAAGACTTGAGTCCCATGTTCCTACTGCCTTCCTCCCAGTGCCACCCCTCTGGGCCATCTCTTGACCCCCACCCCCCGCCAGGGAGATGTCAGAGTTGGGTGTAGAGCACTTTGGAATCGGGTCTGTCCTGCAAATTCCTGAGCTAAAAGTTGTGATTTGAGACTCTAGGCAGAGCACAAAGGAGCCTTCTGTGGTTCCTGGGAAGTAGAACTCCTCCAAGAACCCTTAGGCTCTGATGTGCAGTGGCTCTTTAAAAAAGAGAGAGATTGTGGAATCTAGTGGCAGAAATGTAGCTAGTGAAAGCATTGCAAGTAGAAGGACTACCAGAGTTTGGGGGTTATTTTGGAGTCTTGGGGGAATTCAGAGTGAAAAGAAGAATATCTCAGGAAAAGAGGTTCTAAGAGGAAAAGATGAAGGAGGAGGGGGTGTGGGGCAAGGGGCACCTGTCTTTGTATTGACCGTTAAGGGTCGCTTCCAGGTAAGGTGGCACCATGGCTATGGTTACGAGCTCAGGCTGAAGAATTAGAGCTGGATTCAAACTTGGGCTCCTCTGATTCTAGCTGAGGGCCCGACGTCAAAGGACTCAGACTCAGATTGGCCATCTGTGGAGTGAGGCTAATAATAACTGCTCCGTGGGGGTGTCGTGAGGACTGAGTGAGCTGGAATGTAGAGATTACGCACACCACGCTTGGCATATGGCAGACGCTCGGCAGGTCTGAGGAGGTTCGCGCTGCTGAGTTAGAGTGGGAAGAGGTGGGCAGCCTCCCTGGAAGCTTCCAGGGTTGGATGACAGCAGAGGACTTTTCCTGGAAGGCAGGGGGACCTCGAGTGAGGTCCTGCAGGAAGCCGTGAATGCTCATTCCCTTCCAGACAAGACACACAGGGGCCAGGCAGGGCAGCCCCTCTGGAAGGCAGGAGAAGGACCCCGATGCCTGAGAGCCCTTCAACACTATGAAATGTCCCTGAACACTGACCCTCACCTGGGCTGAGGCCTCTGGCGGCCCATTTGAACTCTAGCTGCCCTCTGAGAATGTAGGCCAGTGGGAACAGGCTTTGCCATAACCACTCTCCCAGGTGAAAACCGACTCCCGCTTCCTCACCAGATCAGACCAGGACACCCCCTCCAACAGCCAGGGCGGGGTGGGGGGTGAGAAATGAGGGGCCCACCCTGCCCAGAGTGGGTCTGGCCAAAGGCCCAGCCCTGTTTCCAGAACCAGGGGAGAAGTGGTGTGTGTGGCCCTTGGCTTGAGTCACACAGCTCCAGACAGAATCCTGTGAGATCAAGTTATCGACTGTGAAGACACCCAGTATTTCAGAGCTAACCTCATGAAAGGATTCCTCAGACCTATTTATAACCGTCGGTTTGGCTTTTGCTCTGATTCTGAGGCAGCTGTTGAGGATTGAGGAGGAAAGGGCCCTAATTCTATCTCAGGATCTATGTAGCAGCTTTCCCAGGCATTGTTCTGTTGGTGCTGCTTGAATGGAGCTCTGGAAGAGGCTGGAAGGACAGACATCAAAGTGATGACAGTTCTCATGACAAGGAGAAAGATCGTTGTCACTGTGTAGGGATGGATGTTAACTAAACTCGTTGTGGAATCTTGTTGCAGTATCTGCGTGTATCAAATCATTACGTTGTACACTTAAAACAAATACAATGTTATATGTCAATTATATTTCAATTTAAAAAGATAACAATACCTCTGTTACAAAGGTCTCATGAAGATTTAAAAATGTTAGAAAAGTGTCTGGCAAATAGTAAGTGTTCAATAGATGTTAGCTGGCTATTGCAATATTATTTTCTCTGACCATAGCCAAGACAGATGAACTACCTCTGTACAGTCTGAGTTGAAAATAAAAATAATTATAACATTAAAAAAAAACAAAAAAGCGATAATAGTGATCATCTCTGAGTGGTGGGATGCTGGAGACTCTTTTCTTTTTCTTCATACTTTTATGTTTTTCCCAAAATCCCAATAATATTTTAAATAGAGAATTGCATCCTCTTACAAAAAGTATAATGAGATTTTGGCAACATAGGGTGAGCTGTGTGGAGTGTAAGGGTTCTAGTTCAAAGGCCTCTATAAATATGGTCATTTGGTCGGTGGGAGAGGTCCCGTGGGGTCTGCCATGGGCGCCCGGGAGGAGTGAATGGTAAACAGACTCCTCTAAGCCTGGGTGAAGCTCTCAGGGAAGGGACTTCAAATCCTGAGATTAAACAGAAGAAGCATGAACAGAACAGGCCCGAAGCTGTCCCCTTCCAAGGTGTGCTGGCTCCTAGTGGGGGAAGGAGAAAGCCCCTCACCTCAGCAGGCTTGGGGACCATCCTCTGGAGCCCAGAAGTGCAGATTGACTGGGAGGAACTTCTTGGGTCTGAGCAGTGGGAGCCTGTGGCCGGCGTGAGCCGCTCTCTCTGTCAGTGTCATCGCCTGAAGAGTGAGCCCGCTCTCCTCTCAATCCACAGGGCGGGCTGTCTCCATGCCACCTGCTGACCGTGAAGGTCATCCGGATGAAAAATGTCCGACAGGCTGATAGAGGTGAGTATCCTCCTGTCTTCCCCCTTCTCTGCTTGTGGGACCTGGCTAGAGTTAGGCCCTGGCTGGAGACACATAGAGGGGTGTGCGGGTGTGGGGGTGGGTGTGTCTGCTCTACTCAGGTTGTATTTCAGACTTTGGGGTTTATATCCTGTTTCCAGGCTCCTCCTCTCACCTGTACCCTTGGCACTACCAGCCCCTGAAGCCTGCCTGGGTCTGAGAACCCTGTGCACCTCACTTTCTCCTCCCCACTCCCCCCTCCTCTAGCACCCATTTCCAAGAGCAACAGCTTCTCCCACAGTGGGCGCTCCTTGCTTCTGCAGGAGTTGGTGGGCTGTTAGAAGTGAAGGAGAGGGGGAGGCCCCATCTGTCAGCCTAGTCCCAGTGCCTCTTCTCGGTGCCTGGATCCTAAACTGGGTTCTGGAGTTCACGGCAGAAGCCACATAGCACCAGCTCTGCAGTGTAGCCCATGGATGCGGTTTGACTCACCGGTGCTGTTTGTGCAGTGTTTTCTTGCAGACTTCACTCTGCCCTCATCCCAGCGCCTGCTGCATTCCCAGACTATGGGGGCCCTGGGAAGTCTCAGCTTCAGTGAGAAATGAAGGCATTTGGGTGGGCAGGATGCTCCCCTCATGCTTGTCTTTGGGGTGGAATTCGAGAAATCAGGAGAACCCAGATGCCCTCCCTATGCCGCCCTCAGCTTGCCCCATCCAGAGAGAAGCTTGGAGGAGGAAGCTCTGTGTTGAGGCCGCATGGCTGAGAGCATGTCCCCACTCACTGGTGACCACACAGGAATGGCTCAAGAGCCACCAGGGCTCCCCAGAGCTCCATCATATTCCTCCTGCCCTCACCCTGGGATTCAGGCTAGAGAGGGCCTCAGCGGGGCAGGGAATGCAGGGAGCTATGATACCAAGTGTACATTTTAACAAGGGAAGACATTTATACCTGAAGCAATTATGGACTAGTAACAGGAGATGGCATCCTAACCTTGTCACTATAGAATTTAGAACTGGGGGCGCCTGGGTGGCTCAGTCAGTGAAGCGGTTAAGCCTCTGACTCTTGGTCGGGGCTCAGGTCACGATCTCCAGGTTAGGAGAGCAGAGGGGCAGCAGCGTTGGGCTACGCACTCAGCAGGGAGTCTGCTGGAGACTCTTTCCCCTCCCTTTGCCTCCCCCTCTGTCCCACCTTCTGCTCATGTTCTCTCTCCCTCAAATAAATAAATAAGTAAAATCTTAAAAGAAGAACTGGAGGAGGACACTGAAAGCCGGGAGTAGCTAAGGAAGGCTGCTCTGAGGGCCCGGTGTCCAGGAAGGGCAGAGTGTGGGCGTCCAGAGGTCCTGGGAGCCCAATCTGGCAGAGAGGCCATCTTGAGGGAGGGAGAGAAGCCACTCCGTGTCTGTGAGCACCTGCGGGGGGCAGCCGCCAAACAACACTTGCTCCTCCAAACAACCTGAGGGCAGTGCTGAGGCCCATTCCGCACGTGAGGGCTAGTGATTGCCTAAAGGTGCAAGCAGTGTTTAATCCCAGGTCTGGACTCTGAGGGGGAGCCAAGCAGGAGATGGAGGCTGGGGCCAGGCAGAGGAGGGATGTGGAGCCATGGGACAGGGCACCCGAGTTCCTGAGGAAGGGATTGCATGATTCCCTGAGGCATGAGGCAGACTGTGCTGGAGCAGAGGTGGGGAGAGGCTGACAAACTTGCTGAGAAACTGTTGCCACAATGCAGGCATGACTGTGCAGGGCAGAGGAGGGAGGGCCCTGGGGCTGAGGGAAAGCCAAGGGGTCGAAAAGGACTCCAGCTGGGGCCCCGGAAGGCAAGTGTCCAGACCCCATGTCAGCCAGTGTCCAATGTGGGCCTGGCTCTGCCAAGAGGCTGGTGGGAGAGCCAGGGACTTCTCGGGCTTCTTGGGCCTCCCAGGCCACCGGAGAGTGATCTGAGCAGAAGTGTTCCCTGGGCAGGGCCTGGCCATGTCTTCTGCCTTTCCTGGCCATACCACAGTGGGTCACTCAGACACTTCACCCACCCCTGGGCAGTGCTCACCCACTCCCCGCACCCCCGGGATACCCACAGCTTGCACACGCCCACAGCTGCCCTCACTTGTCTCCACTCCTGAGGTGTGTCCATCCAAACCCTGAGGGTCACCCAGGCTTCACACTCTCCTGGCATGCCTGCACCTGTGTGTGCAGACCTTGTCTTTGTCCAAGCCTCTTTCTGCCACACCCGTCCCCTGCATATCCCAGAGGTGAGGGAATGGGGGAACAGGCAGTCGGACAAATGGGCTGAGGTCTGAACTATTACCCTCCTCTTCCCTTTCCCCACAAGCCCCTCTGGCACACAGGCTGCCTTTGGGAGGTTTCCAGGTCCCCTTGGGGGTACCCCTCGTTGTTTATGTTGTCCTCATTTCCCCTGAGGAACAGGGTGGGAGGCACACATGGTATCTGGGGGTGCCAGCCTGGGGCATGTTGTGTGTAGACCCCACAGGGGACCTAGGCTGGGCTCTGTTGCCACCTTGCCTGATGTGGTTGGCGACTATCCTGATGTCTTCTGGGTCCTGGATTACTCTTGCCCCAAACCATTTCCTTCTAGCTTGGATCAAAAATGAGCTCCCCTCTGGTTCAATCCTCTAGTGTGTATCTGAGTTTCCTAAGATTTCAAGGAGCCTGAAAGGGATGAGATTTGGGGATGACTCCCTTGTCAAGGAACGCTTCACCAAGTCCTGGGCCAGGACTGGATAGAGTGGGCCTGGAACCTCCCAGCGGCCAAGAGCTTTTATTCCTCTTGGGAAAATCAAGTTAAAACTCAAACCAGAACCCCAAGGGACGTGAGACAGGTGTCTCCAGAGGTATTAGGAAGATAGTGTTCTCAACATCTGTAGGTCTCGTTGAGTCATCTCTGCCATCCACATTCCAGGAAAGGAGGCATGTCACTCAAATGACCAAGCCCTCTGTCACTCCAGGAGGAACAAGATTAGAACCACCTATGCCTAGGAAATCCCCTGCAGTCCCTGAAATCCTCAGAACTGGGTCAGCATTGCTTAACCCTTCTTCACTGCCAGCGCGCCTGTCACTCTCCTTCTTGTCAGCTACTGATACCCACCCCAGAGCATCCTCCAGGCCCCTGCTGGCCTTGTGCCATCAAGGCGCCTCTCCCTCTCCAGGACTTCCCCTCTTTCGGCTGCACTCTCCTTCCCAACCTCGTGGAAAGCGTGGGACCACCTCTCTCAGAAAGAACTGAAAAACAGATCAATGCTGGGTGTGTGGGTGTCTGATCAATCCTGTCCCTCCAGGGGTATTTTATCTTACCTAGAGATTTAAGCCTTAGGCCAAAAATACGGAGATTTTATTTGCTAGGCTTAATGGGAGAATTTTAGGCATGGACTGATAATAGGAAAGGGATTTTAGAGGCAAAGGGGCATTTACAGGGTCGATCAAATCATGCTAAGCAAATGGGTATAGGGTTGTTGGGGTCCCTGCCTACAGGCTCCTTCCTACTCTACAGGAGGCAGACCTGAGGAGAACGTCTCAGGCTGAGGAGGAACAGCGGGTGTCCAGGAAAAGCCAATGGAGGGGGTCCCAGGAGATCCCTGGGGAGTCTTCCTATAGGCAGAACAATTAGAGATCCAGTGGCTTACCTATGTCTGTGGTGACTCAGCCCAGAATTTGATACAGTGCTCTCAAGCAGGAAGTTGGGCTTTTCCTTTCAATCCAGTTTATTCAGCAAACGTTTAGCAAGTGCTGACACATGGTCTCCAGGCCCTCCCAGCATTCAGGGTGCAGTGGAGACAGATGCTCTGACTTGCACTGTGGGGCAGTGCAGCCAGTGTCCTGCCAAGAGAAGGGCAGAGACTCTAAGCTGGGGGGGGGGGCACCTAGCCAAGACTCAGGGACTCAGGGAAGGCTTCCAGAGGAGGTTCCTTCTGAAACCTGAAGGGGCTAGCCAAGGGAAGGGTGAGGTGAAAGTGGAAGAGAATGGTGCTCTAGGAAGAAGGAATGGCAAGACAGCATGGCACTTCTGAGACCCACAAGTGACTGGGTTTGGCTGGAGTCTGGAGGGTGAGTGCAAGCGCTTGTGTGTGTGTATATACGCGTGCACGCGAGTGCATATGTGTGTGTTTGGTGGCAGGGCAGGGGCTGGGTGATAGGGAGAGTAGAAGGAGGAGGCTGAGGCTGGGGAAATGGGAGAGGCAGCCATGTTGAGTGGTTGGGACTCATCCTGGAGGCCAGATGGGAGCCACTGAAAGTTTTAAACTGGGAGTAACATAATCAGCTCTCAGAAGATCACCCTGGTTTCTCCTGAGACAAAAGATGAGAGTAGGGCAAGACAGGAGCCATGGCATCCAGTCGGGAAGTGGCAGCAGAGGCAATGGTGGCCTGCACCAAGGCAGTGGCAGTGCAAGTAAGAAGTGAGCGGGCTGGAGAGGTCAACAGAGTTAAACTGACGTCACGTAAGAGCCAAGGATGATACTTGATGTCTGGCCTGGCCACCTGAGTTGACGGCGAGGAGGAGCAGGTTGGGCATGGAGGGGATGGGTGGAGATGATGAGATCATCATTTTCTTAGATTCCTCTGGGTTTTGGTCATTCTTTGTGTCTGGATTAAGTGATTATGACCTCTAAAAGGCAGTGTCATCCTACCTTTATTCAGTGGGAGGAGGGCCATGCATTCTAATTCACTGAATGTCAAGCCCTCAAAGATTCATCAGACATCGGAGATGAAATCAGAATCTCGGGATGTTTATGATGCAAACCGTGGTTCTGAACTCTGGTAATGTTCTCAGTGGAGTGACAATGTGAGACTAGTCAGTCCAGGGGGACACCTTGGGTTTCACTCTCACAGGATATTACTACTAACAACTATGAACTAGTTTGGGTCAGTCCTACTACAGTAAAACTCCTATCTTCACACCGGCTTCACCATCTAGGGGATTCTCTGACACTGGAGACTGTACTGACTTACACCATTTTCTACACATCTGGTGTGGACCTTGGGAATCACCCCAGCAGATTGCCAGGAGAGGGACAAGGGCAGTCACAGCACCTCTTCCTCCCTCCTCCCAGCTAGAATGGNATCAGTGTCTGAGCATAGCAACGATAAATGATGGCCTGGGTCAATCCTGACAGCATCTCTCCCACAAACTAATTCCTATGAACTATCTGTCCAACCAGGAACTCCACTGTGGATGTGACCAGGAGTGTTTTTTTTAAAAAAAAAAAAAAAAAAAAAAAAAAAAAAAAAACTACGTGGCTGCAGATGTGAGGATTTCGTGGGTCATATGCCTCCTGCTGGGAGACTAGTGTGGGTGCAAGCCTGGCAGTCAGGACATTAGTCCTATGTAAATGGTGGTTTTAGATTCTCCTAAACTCTTATTCCACCCAAACCCTTTCTCATTCTGGCCCTCTGGGCAGACTCACAGCAGACTCTGTCCCCTTGCTTCTCAGCAGCCTGGAGGAAGAGCAGAGCCCTACTTGGTAGCGTAGGCAAGAGTTAAACTGGACTCTGTGGGGCTCATCCTCCAGATCTTCCCCTGGCGGAGGAAAAACTGCATAGCCAGACCTTGTCCCAACCTAGCAGGTGTTTGCTCAGAGAGCTGGCATGCTTCTGAAAGAGCCAGAAGCCACCCATGTCCATGAGAGGACCAGTGGGATCTGAATCCCCCTCTGTGAATTGCCTAGCCTGCAGGCTGTGGCCTTCTCAGGGGTTCTGGGACAAAGGCCTTTGGAGAGTCAGACCCATGAGTGAGGAGGGGAGACAAAGGCCTGAAGCTGAGACAAGGGCTTGCTCTGGAAGTGACTTGTCTGAAGTTTCCTTCTGACCCTCCACTTTCCTCTCTGGACCCGGGTTGGCTCCCCACCTTTCCCCCAACCCTTGTCTTCCTTGGACAGTGAGCCAGACAGACTGCTTTGTGAGCCTCTGGCTGCCCACCGCTTCTCATGAGAGGTTGAGGACTAGGACCATCTCCAACTGTCCGAACCCAGAGTGGAATGAAACCTTCAGCTTCCAGATCCAGAGCCAAGTGAAGGTGAGACTCAGAGGACACTATGTGTCTGTCAGCCCTGCCTACATTTCTATTCCCCTCCATGCCTGTCCTTCTATTTGCTTATGTGTCTTTCTTATGTCTATTTGTCTTGCTTCCCACCTACTTCTCCTCCTCCTAGCCACCCATCTTCCCACTCACCCACTCCTTCATTAGGCCTGCCTCATGTTTGTCCCTCTGAGTCTACTTATCCTTCTACCTTCTTTCCTTTCTCTCTTGTCCTTCTACCTAATTGTTGCTGGAATTTGTGGTTCTTGCTGCAAAACTAAGCATGTTTGCAGAACATGCTCCAAGTAGGAGAATCATGGTGGGGAAGGGACATTCTGTTCACTAGGTCCAAGGCCAGTCTAATTCCAGCCAGAGGGTTTTCCCTATCTTAACTCCTTTTTAGAAGGCTTTATTATTTCTAACTCCTTGAGTGTCTATTCTTTAATTTGTTGGGCTGTTGTTTCATGGTGTTGGCCTTCTTCAGATATATGGCGATTCCCCTGCTGGAGAATTCTCCCTTGAGCATACTGAGCTGTGACCACCACAGCAGAGTGTTTTTTTTTTTTTCCCCTAACGTGGAGCTGAAACTCACAACTGTGAGATCAAGAGTCAGACACTTAACCGAATGAGCCACCCTGGTGCCCCCTCAGCAGAATGCTTCTAAAACAAACTTGGTCTCATCATAGAGGTATCAATCCCAGTCTTGGGGCACTTGAGGCCTGACATCTCCAGCTTACTGCTTCCATATTTTAGGGTGATTCTTCATTTCTGGTTCATGATAAGTCCTTTTTTGCTTTCAAGAATGGCTTTAGGGGCATCTGGGTGGCGCAGTCAGTTAAGCATCTGACTCTTGATGATAACGTGGGTCATGATCTTTGGATCATGGGATTGGGCCCCATATTGGGCTCTGCACTTGACACAGGGTCTGCCTGGGATTCTCTCTCCCTCTTCCTCTGCCCCTGCCTGCTCCCCCTCCTCTAAAACTAAATAAATAAATCTTTTTTTTTTTTTAAAGGGGCTTTATATTTGTGACTATAAAAATATCTCTTCTATCATATTTATGGTTTTGGTGAGGAAGGGGGATTTTGGCATGGGTTCAGTCTGCCATCTTGAAATCAGAATTTCAACTTCCTTTGTCTAAAGATCTGTGGGGTTGCTCATATGAATCTACAGGGTTGGTTCTGGGGCATGTCTGTTTTTCTCGTAAGTACAAGGTCAACAGGTCATGTTCAGTAAGGGACCCTCAGACCACGTTATGTCCGCCTGATAAGGACCAAAGAGGCAAAACCAGCCCCAACCTGCATTTCTCAGGGTCCTTGGAACAAGAGACCTCAGAGGCTAATCCATGTCACCCAAAACCACTGGCCTCAGTGTTCAGCCAGATGTCAGGGTAGCTGCTCAACTCTTGACATGCAGCTTTGGGACCACCCATGAGACCTCTGTAGGGGCTGATAAATCAGAAGATAGAGTTTAAACACCTCACCCCAAGCCCATCAAGTGTGAGAATCCCTGTAATCTGCCATATCACCTCCCTGGAACATTAAGGTGTTAGCTTATCTGAATTGGGTTTTCTAGCATTTAATGGGCTGTCTTCAGCTCCTGGGACTCCAGTGCAGAACACAGTCTATGAGTTGGCAAGGGTCTTGCTTGTTCTGCCTCCCTCTGCCTCCCATTATTCCCCCAGGTGAAATGATATCACTCACTCTTCACAGGCCCTTGCCAATCTTGCAAAAGAGCAAAATTCTCCAGGAGAATCAGAGCAGAGGGTCAGGAAGTCTTCAGAGAGTTAGAAAGGAGTTTAGTTTAGACACTATCCCCCCTGAGTTCATTATTCTACAGATGTCTCTTGCACCTGAGCAGGGAGCTCTGTGCTGTTTCCCATCCCTCAGACCCACCTCCTTGCTAGGAAAATGGGTCCATGCAAGCACAGTAGCAGACTTGCACCCTCCTTTCTCCCCTAGAACGTGCTAGAGCTGAGCGTCTGTGATGAAGACACACTGACCCCAGATGACCATCTCTTGACAATCCTCTATGACCTCACCAAACTCTGCTTCCGGAAGAAAACCCACGTGAAGTTCCCACTCAACCCAGAGGTGGGTGCTGGTGTGCAGACCCTCAGCCTCCTGCCTCATGTGGAGCCCCTGGTTATGTCCACGGTGCCACTCTACGGGCTTCTCTCTGTGTCGCCGGGTCAGGAAACAACAGTACCTCTGGCTCAGTCCCAGTGCTATGCTTACTAGCTGTGTAACCTCGCAGAATGTGTGTAATTCCTCTGCATTCTGTTTGCTCATCTGTCCAATGGCAGCGGTGATGCCTCCCTCACAGGGTTGTTGTGGCGCTGAAATGTGAAACCTCAGAGGGACAAACATGAGGCAGGCCCAATGAAGGAGTGGGTGAACGGGAATATGGATCGCTAGGAGGAGGAGAAAAAGGTGGGAAGAAAGACAAATAGACATAAGAAGGACACATAATTAAGGCCCCTCTCACTGTTCACGGTACAAAATGAAGATGGAGTTGTTGGTTCCCTTTCTTCCCTCAGAGTCCTGCTGCTGAGATAGCCCAGGGGACAGAGGACAGATGAGGGTAAAGAAGGGAAAATCCGCAAATCAGAGAACATCAGAGCTGGAAAAGACCATGCTGTTATCAATTCAATCATTTAACAAATCCTTGATTTCCCACTACAGGCCGGACACTGTTCCAGGCCCTGGGGACACGGCAGAGGACGAGTCTCCCTGCTCTTGCCTGGCTTACATTCTGGCAGGGGAATTTGGGTCCAATGAAGTCACAACTTCCTGAAGTTACACAACAAGGGGTGCGAAGGAATAGATGGGGGAAGGGGCACCTATCTTTCAGAGCTGAGCTGGCTGGGGATGGTATCTCAGCTCTCCCTTGCCCAAGGTGCTGAGCCCTTTGGGAAGGCAGGAGAGCAATGGGAAGCTGAGGGTAGAAGCTAAAGGGACATGTTTTGGGGCAGACAGGGGCAGCCCCAGATCACAGCTGCTTTCCCCTTATCCCTCTGCCAGGGCATGGAAGAGCTGGAGGTGGAGTTCCTGCTGGAGGAGAGGTGAGTAGGCCCCAGCCCCCTAGGACGCCTCCATGGTCCTGACTCCCAAGTGGTTCTGGGCAGGCATTTCAGAGCCTAGTCTGCCTTTTTGCTGCCCTCCCCTCTCCCACTCTCACCCCTGGCACCCCACACTGTGCCTCTGAATCACTTCTAAATGCTGTAGGTGCCTGGGCCCCTTCCCTACTCATCTTGTTCTACTGACAACAGTTTTGCTTCAAAGATCTAGAATTCTGGCCAAATTGCCTGCCTCAGCTCCCTTGCATTCCTGAGAGTGGCCTCTGGAAAGAATTCCTGCCACACGGTGATGGGGCCTTGGAGAGGCCAGGCTGAGAAAGAGGTCAGGACCAGGGGGTCTCCTTCTTCACCCTGAATGGTTAAAACAAACTTCCCCAGGGGCACCTGGGTGGCTCAGTGGGTTATGCGTCTGTCTTCAGCTCAGGTCATGATCTCGGGGTCCTGGGATGGAGCCCCATGAGCCCTGTGTCTGGCTCCCTGCTCAGCTTCTGCTTTTCCCTCACTCTCTGCTCCCNCCCCCCCCCCCCCCCCCACTCATGCTCTCTCTGTCTCTCTCTCTTTGTCTCAAATAATAAATCAAATCTTAAAAAAAAAAAACAAAACCTCCCCCAAACCCTGGCCTGAAGCAGCCTGTCCCCCTCTGTAGCCAACTCTGGAACCACAACCAAGGAAATGCTCAGATCCAACATGAGGGGTTATTTCCCATCATTTTCAACTAGGAAAATGACCCAGGGACCTAGAGATATGACTATGCTGGGCACTCGAGTAGAACTTGGCCCCAGAGCTGGAAGATAAGGAGAAGAGGACAAAGAGAGAAGGGGAGAGAAGGGAGAAGCCTGCTTAGGATGCTAGCGTGCCTTGTGATTGGGCAGCCAGCTCCTCTCCGTAGCCCTGCTAGGGCTGAGCCCTGGACTTAGGACCAGCCCAGGAAAAGGGGGGTGGGTGAGAGGCAGGGGCTAGAACAAGAAAGCTTGTCAAACTGCCCTCCAAGAGAGTCCTCTACCCTAGGGACGCTTGGAACTCTTTGGGGTGCCTCATTTCCCATCAACAGCTGATTAACAAATTAAAACCAACTTTGTCTCCCATTGAGGAACATCTGGGCTCTCTCCTCCAATTCTTAATTCAACAAGACTTGGGGGAAAATTCATTGTAGCTTACAAAATGAAACATGTCGAAATTGGTAGTTAGAGTTGATCTGGAGACGCAATCATCTCGGGCCTAATTTTGGCAAGGGAGGCTGCAGACTCCCCTAGGCTAATCGTAACCTTGGAGACTGATATTCTTGACTTTATAGCGGGAAGACATTTCATATGCACCAGGCCCCTCTCTGGCTGGGTCAGAACTGTTTGTTAAATGCATGAATTAAATAAAGCACAGAAAGGAGACTGGGTCATTTCTTTCTCCAGAACTCCTCACATCTGCTGTAGGTGGCCAGCTCGGCCTTTTCCTGCCACCTGTTCATCTTCACAGCTCCTTATAGTTGGCCATAAAGCACAGTTGGGCATCTGGCTGGACATTTATAGAACAGTTATCCTTAAAAAAAAAAAAAAAAAAAAGGAACTCTTCTCCTCCTTCCAACCTATACATTGATTTTTTTTTCCTATTCTGTTTAAAACGTATGCCACTTTTCTCCTCGACAATCCACAGATCTAAGGTTGCTTTTTTTTTTTTTAGATTTTATTTATTCACTTGAGAAAAAGAGCACAAGAGAGTGGTAGGTTGGGGCAGAGGAAGAGGGAGAAGCAGACTCCACACTGAGCAGGGAGCCTCATGCAAGGCTCACCCCATTCTAGGACCTGAGAGCGTGACCTAAACCACAGGCAAAGGCTTAACAAACTGAGCCACCCAGGTGCCCCGTGATCTAAGGTTTCTTAAGCTGCTATTTTTGATAAGGATCAGGGAGGCTCTGCTATCTCATTATTGACCCTATAGGTTCTTTAACACCTCTTGGAAATCAAGCAAGAATGATATAACTGACCGGGAGTTCTCATTTTGTTTTCCAGTGCCTCTCCACCCGAGATCCTCCTCACCAATGGCGTGCTGGTGGTAATTTGTCCTTCCAGGTTCCTGTAGCTCTGGAGGCCACACCTGGCTGCTGCTCCCAGGGGAACAGAACCGTGGGAGAGAACACAGCCCACCTGAGCCCTTGTCCCAGAGCCTGCCAGGAGTTAGACTAACTAAAGCAGGCCAACAGGGGCTTGGGCGGGTGGGGCAGGGGCCAGGCCCCTGCTTCCGGGGAGGCAGGAGCTGGGGCATCCATCACCCTGGCCCAGCATCCCCTATCCCACAAGGACCACCCCTCCCCTTGGGAACCTCCCCAATAAAAGCACCTACTTGGAAGCAGCCTCCTCCCACATTCAGCCTCTGTCCCATTTCCCTCCGGCTCCAACTCCTCTACCAGCTCAGTGCTTTAAAAGATTTTCATAATTCAGCTATCGGTACAGACATTTCAGTTAAATGCATCTAAAGCCTCAGGATTCGAGGAGATCTCTCCCCCAGAAATCAGTCTTGGGGAGGTTGTGGTAAAAGAATCTGACTTTTAGAAGACTATTTTATTGGAAGTTCTCATTCCAAAGCTCACGGTGCAATGTTGCCTCTTTTTATTTTGGACCAATCACACAGCCTCCATCCCTGATGTGTAGCTGAGAACATCACCCCTAGTAAATGATGACCATACAGCCTAGATTTTTCAGGACAGCTTCATTTTCAAATACTCCATCTCTTAATGAGATGACAAGCCTTGATTGGGTTCAGAAAATGTGAGCTGCACAGCATCATTTCCTGGAGCCGGCCCAAAATCAGACTAGTGCTGAATCGATCCCCTGGTTTATCTCCATTTGGCTTGGCAGAGGGAAGGGGCAGCCGGTGCTCAGACTGACCCTCCCTTCCTTTGTTTCAGTCTCGGCAAGTATCCCGCCTGGAGGTTCATGCAGAATGCAGGAGGCGGAGGAAGAGCAGGAAAAGTGAGTCCTTTGACCTCTTCTGCTGGGGGTGGGGGTGGGCAGTGTTTCTTCCCACAGCTGCTCTGGGCTCAGTCCCCATTGAGCTTGGCCGGGGCTCCTTGGGATCACCTCACCCTCAGGGGTCATGAACCCTCTGTAGGGACCCTCTGCCTGCTCTTCCAAGCACCCATGGGACCTCAGAACCTCTCAGGCATGACGAGCGCCCTGGGCTGGGCTCAGCGGCACAGCACGGCCCACTCTGCCCACAGGGGCGGTGCTGCATGCCTGGTCTGGTGCAGTGGTCAGCCCCAGGGCAGGTGGGTGCTGACAGCACCCATGGCCCCTCTAGATGTACCCCTTCCCACAGAGGGTCCTAGCATGTTATGGCCGGCAGGGACCTGAGAGATCCACAGTTACAAGATACTTCTGTTCACCACTCCACCCCATCTCACCCATGCAAGGCTTCCAGCCCCATCCCAAGAGAGGAGAGCAGGGCAGCTGCATGCACATGGAAGAGGGAGGGAGGAAGAAACTGCACCCCTAAACTGGTGGTATGGTGAGGGCCCGTTTTCCATGCAGGGCACCTCCCGGAGAAGCAGAATCTAAGAGGACCAGTCCAGAGGACTCAACATCTCAGGGCTTGCTGGGGACCTCATTTGTCCGCATCACACACAGCCTCGTTAAATACAGATTCCTGGGCCCTGCCCAGCCCTACAGATTGAAACTCTGAGGCATTTTAATCAGTGCCCTAGATGCTTCTAAATCCCCATCCCGGGGGTTCTTCCAGCTTGGCTTTCTCCTGGTCCAAGCTAGGGTGGAGGAGTGAGAGGCTTCTAGGGGCTCAGGCCTCTTTTCCTCTCTTCCAGTGAAGGACCTCCTGGTGACAGTGAAGGAGTCCTTCCAGCACACCCAACGCGTCTCGTGCTGCCAGGAGCCCTGCACCCCAAACCCAGCCTGCTTCCACTACCCCAAGTACTTCCAGCCCTGCATGCACGTGGATGTGCCCAAGAGCCAGTGCAGCCGCGGGGTACGAGACAGTGGCGGTGGGGGCGGTGGAGGGGACTGGCACAGGCGGGGCTGCCAGAGGAGCCCCTCACTCCCTCACAGAACCCGCCCATCCTTCCAGCTTTGCTGCTGCTGTGCACACAGGAAGAACAGCGCTGTCCGCCAGCCCCTTGACTGCCTCCCCGATGGCCAGACCGTCACCCTGCCAGTGGTAAGGGCCGGGGTGTGAGAAGGAGCCCCTGAGCAGCGCAGCCCACAGCCTGGAGCTCCTGTGGGAGGGAGATGGGGGGGGCATGGGGCGGAGGTGACGCGGTGGGGGGGGTGTCTCAGGTGGGGCAGAGGAGGCTTGTGGGGTAGGAGACTGCAGGCTGCGCTGTGGAGCCAAAGAGAATGTGTAGAGGCTGAGCTAAGGATCATAGAGGCAACCCAGGAGGGGAAATGAGGGCAGCGTGTGTGCGCATGCACATGCGTGTGCACACGTGTGTGCTGAGTCAATCAGGGTGGGCTGTGTGGTGAGATGCCCCTCCTTTGCTTGGGACAACTTGGCTCTAAATTGTCATCCCTGAAAAGCTGCTGTCTTTCCCTTCCCAGGGCGAGAACTGTGAATTACACATGAAGTCTACACCCTGGTAAAGTACCTTCCTTCTGTCTGTCCCTCTGACTTCCTCAACCTAGGGCATGAAGTGTGGCTTTTATTTGCATTTCTTTGATGGCCAGTGATGTTGAGCTCTTTCCATGGGCTTATTGGCCATTTTTGTATCTTTTTCGGAGAACTGTCTATTCAAATCCTTTGTCCATTTTTTTTAAGTCAGTTACTTGCCTCTTATTGTTAAGTTGTGAGAGTTCTTTTTATATTCTGCATACAAGTCCCTTGTCAGATATATGATCTGCAAATATTTTCTCCTATTCTGGAGGTTGTCTTTTTACAATCTTGACAATGTTCTTGGAAGCAAAGGCATTTTGAACTTTGGTGAAGTCCGGTGCATGCACATTTTTTCTTTTGTCACCCATGCTTTTGGTGCCATATTTCAGAAACCATTGCCTAATCCAAGATCATGAAGAGTTACTCCCGTTTTCTTCTAAGAGTTTTGTGGTTTTAGCTCTCACATTTAGGTCTATGACAGGTTTTGAGTTAACTTAAATATACAGTGTGAAATAGGGATCCCGCTTCATTCTTTTGCATGTGAATATCCGGTTGTCCCAACACCATTTGTTGAAAAGACTATTCTTCCCCTCTGAATTGTCCTTTGACACCCTTGTCAAAAATCAGTGATCTGTCTGACAAGAGGGACACTCAGCAACTATCAACCAGTGTTGTCATTACTGTTGTTTAATTATTTATTTTTTGTTGAGGCCAAGGAAAGAGTTATTTCCTTATAATTGTGTCTCTAGGCCTGTGCTCAACATGGAGGAAACATGGCAGAGCTCCCAGGCTCTGCTTTCAAGGACATGTGGTCTGGTTGGTGACTCAGGCCACTAAGTAAGACTGAGGTCATAAATTGTCAATGCCCATTCACCCAGAGTCCCTGGGGACCTGAGCCTGGGAGGACACCAGGGATGTAAGTAGGCAGAGGGAGGAAGCTTCTGGGGAGGGCAAGGGCTGCACAAAGCCTTGGAACCAGGACTGCTTTTGGGATCTGAAAGCCAATGGGCCCTTCCAAGAAATTGCAACAGGTGAGGTTGCACAGATCAGCTAGGGTCTTGGCTGCCAGGCCAGGAGCCTGGCCTTGTCCAGGGCAGGGATATGGTAAAAAGGAGGCAAGTGTTAGACATGCTACGACTCCTGCCTTGCAGACCTGTAGGGATGAGAGGGTGATGGCAGGATTATGAAGGGTTTTTGTCAGGTGCACAAACACACAGAAGGATTATTTACTCCAGGAGCAGGGAGAACTTACCAAGGAATGTGGACTCCACAGGCAAGCCCTTACTATAGAGCCTGGTCTAGAGGGATTGGCCAAAAGGACTCCAGGGCTCCTTGTCACCCATGTCTAGCCTCGGGTTTTAGAAGATACCTGGGAGAAGCCTCCCTGGACTTTCCAGATCGGGCTGAGGATGCAGAGGGTTCGATGAGTCCCGATTTTGTCGAGGACCTGCTGAGAGTGTGTCAGCTGAGGCTTTGGGGGCTTTCCATTTGCCATTAAGTGCTGGAGACAATGCAGTGAGTTAAACACAATTAGCCCCATTTTACAGAAGAGAAAACAGAGACCCCAAGTCACAGAGATGGTATATGGCAGAACCAGGCTTCAAGCCTACGCCCCACGGACCCTAAAGCCGTGTCTTCATGGCGGTGACATCTACAGACCTTCTTATCACGGTCCCCTGTCCCCGTAGCCCTCAGACGCTGGACGTGCGGCTGGGCTTCAGCCTGTGCCCGGCAGAGCAGGAGTTCCTGCAGAAGCGGAAGCCGGTGGTGGCGCAGGCACTGCAGGAGGTATTGCAGCTGGAGGCCGACCTGCCTGTGGACGAGGTGAGTAAGGAGAGGTCTGCCGGCCGGGCTTCGTCCCCCTCTGAGCCGAGCCGTCCCACCCACACCGCACCCTGCCGGCCAGCCCCAAGCCCTTCTCTGCCTCATGGTGGCCTCGCCACTGCCTTTCCTGGGTGCCCGGCTGAGGGCTGTGCTGGATGTGATTCAGTTGCGTGTCGGCAAGGGGAGGGCAAAGTAGAGAGAGAAAGGAAGGAGCCCCCGCTGCTCCTCCCCATGCACGAACAGATCCTGAGCTGACAGTGAAGTCTTACTTATGCAGGGACACAATGGCCTCCTCTCCCCAGCCAGTGCTACCTCCACCCAAAAGGCCCTGGGCTCTTTGTTCTCGACTTCTCTTTCCCCCCAAATATGCACACATACACAACTCCTCAGAAAAAAACAGCAGTGGGAAACTACAGAGCAGCAGCCTCCCCTGCAGGGCTAGCTTCTTCCCACGGGGCAGAAAGTGTGCCTTGGTTAGAGCCCTTTGTCACCTCCCTGGTAGGACTGAGGTCCACAACCNGGGCCCCACCCCCCCCCCCCCCCCGCCCAGGCAGCAGGTCATCTTCCAAGTGCCTGCTTTCTGAGGCTGACCAGAGGCGAGAGGATGGAGCCCTCATGCAGGAGGAGGGCTGTGTTGGGGCTTAGCAGACAGAAGGATCTCACCGCCCCTGCTCAAAGAGAGTACACCTTGGCAAGGATCCCCCTCCCCACTCTCCCATCTTTAGGGAAAAGCACCAAGGACATCTTAAACCTATGTAAATCCAGAGGTGACAACCCTGCTCCTTCCCATGTCGAGAATTCAGTGATTCCTGCTGTTGTGCATATAGTATATACTGAGCACCTGTCATGTGCCAGGTGTGGGCCTGGTGCCCTAATATCCTATCCTTGCCCAGAAGGAACCATTAGGGACTCGCACACTGGCTGGGTTCTCGAGAGCATCCCTTGGCCCGCTGGACCCAGCGTCAGCCCCTGTTAACTGGGCGCTAGACGAACAGTGCTAAGAACTCTTTCAGCCACAACGTTCTGATTGACGAAGCAGTGGGCGCTTCAGAGCCGCTTACCCTCACCAACTATGGGGTTTGGAGCAAAGATCAAATTCTAGACCTAGCAGGGGGCCCACCACTCTGTGAAAGGCAGTTTTCAGGTCATTCAGTGTCTCGCTCTCTGCTGTCTGTAGCCAGTTCTCCCTCCTCCACCGTTCTTCCTAAGCGCCTGTCTGTCAGTCCATGTCCCCCAGCCCGCAGTGCCCCAACCATCTGCGTCTGTACGCTCCCAGGTGCCGCTGATAGCCATCATGGCGACGGGGGGTGGAACGAGATCCATGACCGCCATGTACGGCCACCTGCTGGGACTGCAGAAGCTGAACCTCCTGAACTGTGCCAGCTACATCACTGGCCTCTCCGGGGCCACCTGGTAAGGCCTGGGGGCCGCTGCCCGCGGGAGCCCAGAGCAAGCAGTCGCCAGGCCGGCCGGGGCTCTCCCTGCCCCAAGGCAGCGTGACTGGCAAACCGGGGCTCTACCCCTTACAGCTGTGTGACCTTGGGCAGCGGCTTCACTTCTCGGAGACTCAGTGTCCAAATTTGTAAAGTGGGGATGACAATAGCACTGACCCCACGGGGTCGTTGTGAGAGGCTCCCGGTGCTGGGTGCCTCGGGGCTGCAGCAGGGATGCGGGGACGCGGTGGCTGGCTGTGCAGAAACCACTCCTGCCACGGACCCATCCTGCAGGCAGAGGCAGCTGCCCTCTCCGACCCTGCAGGCCCAGCTGCTCTGGCGGCCCCCGCCCCAGCCCACCCCCATCTTCGCCCCTCTCTCTGCCCTGGCGGCTTCCTCACTCTCTGCTGGTGAGCAAGGAGAGCAAGCCCCACAAGGCGAGGCCAGTGTGAGGTCAACTTCTCTGCAGGAGCCACAGTGCCTGGGGCCCACAGTGCTTGTAGAGGCCCACAAGGTTTTACTTTCTTTTAAGATAGGGGGGAAAAAAAAGAACTTCTAGGTTGAAGAAAATGTATTAATAAACAACATTATTATATTTGTTTTAATATAACAATCATAAAACATAATTTTTAATATTTTTATGATAGAATATTTTAAGACTGACGTCATAACACAGTCCTGGTCCAGGGTGGGAGGGCCCCTTGACCACCAGGCCTGCATCTTCTTCTGTCAGGGACTGGTGGGCCTCTGAGCCCTTGAGGTCCCAAGCTGGCCCCTCATCCTGGAGGAGCTCTAGGTAACTTTCATTTGAGCAGTGGATGTGAACTTGCTCTTGGAAGGCCAAGGGCTGCTGGTGCATCAGGAACTCCGAGGCTTCAGCCCAGATGGAACAGAAAGACAGCTGACATTTATTGGCATAGCCCATGGGTGGTACACTAAGGAGATAAAACCTGCTTCCATCAGAGTCGAGGGGTGCCTGCATCCTTCTGGCACTGCCGGCCAAGCAGGAGACTAGGAGGAACTTAGGGGGATGTGGGGGGAGGGGGAAGGGTCACCTGGCCTGGGAAAGCACTGGGAAGTATTCTTTTAAAATCAACCATTTGTAATGGTTTTGAAAGCTCTTTAAATATGTAAAAGTAAGAGTGAATCTTACGGAGAGCAGGGTGCTTTTTGTCGATGACATCTCTTGACCAACCCCCACCTTCCCAGACCAGAAACAAGCCCTGTGAAGGAAGAGGCCACTGTTCAGACAACAGTGAAACTGCAGACAAGGTCACCTAGGACATGGGGTTCCCGGGTGCTGTTCTGACGTTAACAGAAAAGGTGGGTCCAGGCCAAGAAGAGACTCAGGGCTAGAGGGATCTCTGTCTTTGTTTTATTCCTTCCCTCTGCCTCCATATAAGTTAAGAGAAGCAGGGGAAATAAATCTGTAGCCAGCATTGTAATTATGGGAATGAATGTGGCAGACTGGAAAGAGTCCAAGATTTAGAATCAGCAAGGCTGCATTCTAACATTGGCCTCACTACTCCATGACCCAGCATGCACTTTGTGCCGGTTACTGTTCGAACCGCTTTAAATTGCATTAACTCGTGTAATCTTCACAGTAACTCTTTGAGGTAGCTATGATTATAATTCTCTCCATTCCACAGATGGGGAAACTGATGTGAAGAGCAGTTAGATAACTTGCTCAAGATTACACAGCTAGTTGAGTGGCAGAGTCTGGTTTTGAACAGGAAGATCTGGGTCNAAATCCCCCTTTTTTTTTTTTTTTTTTTTTTAGATTTTATTTATGTATTTGAGAGAGGAGAGAGAACATGAGCCGGGGGAGGGGCAGAGGGAGAGGGAGAAGCAGACTCCCCTCTAAGCAGGGAGCCTGATGCAGGGCCCGATCCCAGGACCCCAGGATCATGACCCGAGCTGAAGGCAGATGCTTAACTGACTGAGCCACCCAGGCGTTCCCAGCATCCTCACTCTTAAGCAACATGCTATACTAGGCACACGGCGGCCACTGTGACTATGAATAATAACGTTCACCCCTTTCCTCCAGGCTCCTCTCCTGGTGAGTTAGGGTCTCCCACAGTCTGTCCACCGTCTCTCTGGCCAGGGTCCAATGTTAACTGGACTAGGACTGGTTCAGTTCTATCCGCATGCGTGTCTCTCTCTCCAGGACCATGGCGACCTTATACCGTGACGCCGACTGGTCCTCCAAAAACCTGGAGCCCGCCATATTTGAGGCACGGAGGCACGTGGTCAAGGACAAGATGCCTGCCCTGTTCCCAGACCAGCTGTCCAAATTCCAGGAGGAGCTTTGGCAGCGCAGCCAGGAAGGCTACAAGGTCACCTTTACAGATTTCTGGGGCCTGCTGATTGAGGCCTGTCTGGGGGATGAGGTAGGTGCTCAGCTGCTTCTGAGGTCCAGCCTGCCCTGGCCGATGACCAGCTCTCTCTCTTCATGGGGTGGGCCTGGGGGGGTGGATCTGGACTGACTTCTCAGCAGAAGGAAGTTAGCTTAGACCTGCAGATTCATCTGTGGACTGTAGGAAGCATGAGGTGCCCAAGTGCATGATGGAGGAAGATGGTGAAATTGTCTTCCCACATCCCCTTAGTGTATGACTAAGACTCTTGTGGTGGGGATGGCTTAGGTGTAGTCCTGCAGAGTGGCAGCATGGCCTCTGAGAGACATGCCAAGACACCACTAGAGGACGCGGGGAGGGAGCTGGAGGAGCCTGGAGAGGCATCGGACCCTGATACAAGTCTGACCCCAGGTGGAGAAGAGAGGGAAGAAAGCCTGGGTGGAAGCATCCTAGACTGCTGGTCTAGAAGGTTCAGCAAGGCCCTTGGAGAGTCCTCCAGACAAGCCGTCTGTCAGAAGGGTTTGGTGCCCTCCATGGGCATGAATGCGCCTGCCTCAGGATCCCTGCTGCTCTCAGTCATGTGTTGGGAGCAGCCGCATGGGAAGTGTGACCCCAGCACAAACCCAGCCATGGATTTCAGAGCATAGCAGCTGAGGCCCTTAGTCAATTATACTCCTTGTAGCTGAAGGTCTGTAGGGCTCCTTCTCATGGCAGCCTCACAGAGGATGGGCCCCAGGAGGTTCCTTCCTGCTCTGAGATCCAACAGTCTGAGCCCTGTGTGCCCAAGAAGAGAAGCAGTCTGTGTTGGGGGCTTCAGCTGCTGGGGGCGCCCTGGGGGATGTGGTGGAGCGGTGGCATCAAGGGGGATACTGTGGTCCCGAGCTCAGCGAACACCCAGACCCTTCCAGCTGCACAGGCCGCGGGGAGGAGCCAGCTGCAGCTGTCACTTGGCCCCAAAGCAGAGCTTCCCACTTAATTTCTCTCCAGACCCACAGTTCTCTGCCCCACTCCCAAAAGTATCTAAGGAGTTCTGAATTCCAAACAGAACTCGCCAGGAGATGGAAGGATAGCAAATTATTTTCTAGGAGGTCCCTAGATGGTCATCCCTAAAATGAAGGATGACCTAAACCTCATCTTCAAAGGGCATTCATTCCTTCATTTTTTTTTCTTTCAAAAAAATTCAGTAGCTCCTGCATGTCAGAAACTGTGCTAGGCAATGGGGGTTCCGAACTGAGGCGCTCACAGCTTCTGATGGATCCTGCCCACCCTCCCCCTCTTGATAACCCACCATCTAACCTGTGCTTACGATGAAGCAGGGCAGGCAGAGACGGAGGGCGTTGGCCTTTGGATTCAGGCAGGATGGGGTTTAAATGCGGGTCCTGCTCTGTGCTATTCCTTCAATGGGAACTACATCAATGAGTGGTAGTTAATATTTCTAACAATACTCAGTGCCGCGGATGATGAGGAGGAAAGCACCCCGGCTTTTGACAGCAGGCACCTGAGTATTGCCTAGGATTTGGAATGAGGAGGAGCCAAAGTTCCCAGGAAAGCAAATGTAGGATTGAAATTAGGAGGTCTCTGCTGTTCACTCTGGCCAAGGCAGGAGAGTCTTTCCCTTGGGCCCCCTTGACAATGAGTATGGAGTGTGTTCTTCCCTGAGTCTGTAGTTTACTTCCAGGACAGTCAGCTCTGCGGTGCCCGGATCTCTGGGCCATTATGACAGGTACCTGCTTGCCTTTCAAGGGAGGCCCAAGAGTTGTTTGTCCCACATGTGTATTTTGTAGCCCACACAGGATCAGGGGCCTTCGCACACTTGAATAACCATGGATGGGCACCCAGCAGGCAGTTTAGAGCCTAGGGTCAGAGCATAGGCCTCTAACCCCCCAACTGGCCTGTCTATACTGGCTGATTCATTTCAGGAGGTGGCCAGTGGCCCTGGCTGATCCGCAGGCTCCCCTCCGATTTAGCAGCACCATGCTCTGGGGACTTAGAGGGACCTTGGCTGCCAGCTGTGCACCGTTTCCAAGCCTTTTGTTTAAAAATGTTTTAAAGCAGCTTTTTTCCCCCTCCCAAACAAATTTTATGAGGGAGCCCAACATGCAAAGCAGATAAGAAAAATGGACCTGCTCCAGTGTATGTGGGGTGGAAGATGATGGGGATGAAGAGGGACAATGGTGGCCTTTTCCACCCCTACCTTTGCTTTCTTTGGTCCTTGAGACATAAGGAGAATCCTGGGACTCTGAGGGACAACCCTAAACTATAGATTCAGTCCCACTCCTGTCCATACATCTGGGATGGTGAATAGCCCAGGGACGAGCAAACTTTCTATGGGTACATTTTAAGAGCAGGTTTGACTGGTGTCAGCTGGGCCCTACACAGCGGCAGGGTGGGCTCAGGAGCCAGGAAACAGCCTGCTGGTGTTCCAGACCGTCCCCCTTATTCTGCATTGCCTCCAGCCTGCCTCTTCTCCTTCATCATTTCATTTTCCCACAGAGAAATGAATCCAAACTGTCAGATCAGCGTGCTGCTTTGTGCCAGGGCCAGAACCCCCTGCCCATCTACCTCACCATCAATGTCAAGGATGATGTAAGCAACCAGGATTTCAGAGGTAACACTGGTGGCTAGAAATTTATAAGGGTGTCCCTTCTCAGCAGGCAAAGGTACCCAGTGCCCCAGCACACACACAACCCACCACATACCTTTGCCACCCTCCATCTTGACTTTGCTACCCCTTCTGTGTGGCTGGGACAGGCTGGTGGGGGCTTGTGGCTTTTCTAGCAGCAGAGGTTTGATGGGACAGGGGTACTTAAGGTGCCCAGAGTGTGGGACTCTAGAAACCTGCCCTGCTTCGAGGTCGGTTGTGGCCTCTATTTATCCCGTTGGGTGGAGCAAATGAGCCACGCAGGTTGCAAAGCTCGTTTGCCTGGCCCGCAGAAGCCAGTCGTGAGCGCCCCCATGTGCCTTATGGGGGAACTGCGGCCTCCTTGTCCCAGCCCCCGCAAGGCCCAGGATCCATAGGAGCCCTGAGGAGGGAGGGCCGGGCTGCCCAGACCTGAGATTGACACCCTGCCCTGCTGCCTCTTGTGCAGAGTGGTGCGAGTTCTCCCCCTACGAGGTGGGCCTGCAGAAGTACGGGGCCTTCATCCCCACCGAGCTCTTCGGCTCCGAGTTCTTCATGGGGCGGCTGATGAAGAGGATCCCAGAGTCGCGAATGTGCTACATGTTAGGTGACTCCTGGCCCTGGAGGCCCGTGGGCACCCCACCCCATGCTGGGCAGTCCCCCCCTCCTTTGAATTAGAGGAGTGACAGGGAGGCCTGCTCCGTTCCCCCAGGATCTTGTCCTGGGTGCAGGTGCTGGTTTGGGTTATCCCTTGAGCATGGGACCCTCCTGCATTTGCCAGCATGTCCTCATCGGTCATGGAGGTCCCGCTGCCCTGTGGGGGGAGGGAAACCGAAGTCTGTCTCACCCCCTGAGCAGCCTGACCAGGAGGCGACATCAAGGCCAAGGTAGAAGCAGTGCATGTTCGGGCGGCTGGGGGCTCTGGGGCAGAGCTGCTCACACTGGTCCTGCTCCCTAGGCTTGTGGAGCAGTATCTTCTCACTAAACTTGCTTGATGCCTGGAATCTGTCCCAAAGCTCGGAGGAGTTTTTCCACAGGTGGACAAGGGAGAGAGTGCATGATATCGGTGGGTAACCCCACAGCTTCCCCTCTTGTTGGGTAATGCAGGGGAGGGGTGGGTCACAAACTAAGGCCCAGTCCACCTGCCACATGTTTCAACGTCATGTCTGTGGTTCAGAGATGAGAAAACAGCCAGGGTGAGGTCTTCCCTGCCTGGAGGGGAGGGTGATCGAGGCTCGGTCACAAGCTCCAGGGGCCAGCTTGTGCCTGACTGGGGGTGGTGGAGGGGCCGGCAGAGTGGCACAGTGCCCAGAGAGCTAAGGGGGTAGGGATCCACGAGTACAGTTACAGCTGGCTCTTCTAGATTCCCTATCCTCTCTACCCACCGCCCTTACCTGTCCTCTCACCTCTTCACCACCCTGTCCCTGGTCTCTCACCTGGGTCCTCCTGGCTCCAAGGTCAGGGCCTTAACAACCAGGCAAGGAAGGTGTAAACCTCACTTACAGTGGCTGACCCCTGGGTGCCGGGTAACCATGCAGGGTTCACCTGGGCCATCTGGGGACCCCAGCTCTTGTGACCTGCCTTCCATCCCCCCTCTCCCCTGCAGAAGATGAGCCCCTCCTGCCTGAAATCCCCAAATGTGATGCCAATGTCTTGGACACTGCGGTGGTGATCCCAGGGTCGTGGCTGTCCAATACTTTCCGCAGCATCCTCACGCACCGGTCCTTCGTGTCCCAGTTCCACAACTTCCTGTTGGGGCTGCAGCTGCACACCGACTACCTCCAGAACAGCCAGTTCTCCATGTGGAGAGGTAACCCTCCCTGGCCGCCTGCCCCTGCCTGGATAAAGGGGAAGTGCCTGTTGAAGCTGCCGTGGGGGAAGGATGGCCAAGCTCCTCTGACCATGTTCGTTGGGGGCGGGGGACAGACTCTCCTCGCGGTGTATTCCATGTTTAGTGAGGTTCTGAGCGTAGCTGGAGCAGTGTTGGTATTTAGTTACTTGAATCTGTACAACAATCCCAGTAGGTAGAAGTTAGGACGTTGTTGGGGAAACGTGGGTCCTGACTTTCTTTCGTTGTGCTCTGGGGGTACCTTTTAATGTGAATGGTGCCCCCGAGAGTTGGGCAGGATGGCCCAGCTCAAGAACCCCGAAATGGTAAGTGGCAGAGCCAGGTCTTAAACTGTGGTCATGCGGCCTCAGCTCGGTGCCCCTCCCCACCCTGCTAAGGCTCGAAGATTGACCTGCCCCCATCTTTGGTATTCTCCTTGGCCACAGCCTGCAAGTGGCTGCTTTGGCCTGGCCTAATGATCCTCATTCTCACTGTCTGGGGCAGAAAGGGCAGCTGGCTCTGGGCCCAGGCTGTGCACAAATTTACAGGACAGTCTTATACCGCGGCGACCCCCTAAGCTCTGTGGCCGAGTCAGAGTGGGTTTCTACGTGTGTTCCATGAAAGGCTTGCTACAACCCCAAGATAATGCTATTCTGCACCAGCCCACCCCAAGGGGCACTGGGACTCACGGGGGAGTGCCCAAGGCCCAGGCCCAGGTGAAGCAGCTCCAGGCAGGACATTCCATCCACACCAGCTGCCTGTGATCACCCGCTGAGATCAGGCCACCAGGGTGTGATGGTAACTGGAAATCCTGGCTTTCAGACACGGTGCTAGATGGTTTCCCAAACCAGCTGACAGAGTCTGTGAACCACTTGTGCCTGTTGGACACTGCGTTCTTCGTCAACTCCAGCTACCCGCCCCTCCTTAGGCCCGAGAGAAAAGTCGACCTCATCATCCATCTCAATTACTGTGCTGGGTCCCAGACAAAGGCAAGTGTGACAAAGGAAGGCTCCTGCCTGAGACAGGCCACTGACTGAGCCTTCACGGAACTGGGAAATGGGAGAACACGCACTCCCCGCAGGCCCCAAGACTTAGCATCAGAGAAACTCAAGCTGCACTACCTGATGTGAGGTTAGCTGTCCAAACCTCAGGGGGGAAGCCAGCTGGCCCTCACATGCAGTGTGGGCTTTAAAGAGACCCATGGAGCAAATTCTAGTTTTATTTCAGCAATTATATTATCTGAGCATTTGTTGTATTTGGCAATTCATCAGCTGCAAAAAAAAAAAAAGTTTTTTAAAAATACCCTTAATGGAGTCCAGTCAATTCTAAAGTTTTGTACCACTTCAAGAGCTTATAATGTCCTATTTTCAAAATCATAACATTGTCCTTTTCCCCAGGAAATATGACCCCTCCATGTGATTATATTAAAAGCCAGGACCAGAGGTTTTTATTTATTTTTCTCTATTTACCTTTGAAAAGTTCTGGCCTTTTAGGGGAAAGAAACTGTTTTTTGGTGTCCTTTAATACAGTCCTATCCTGAAGCCCAGGAAAGGGGATGAGCACGACACCAATGATAAGGGCGCAAGTTTATAAATGAGTGATAACGTGCTTTCCTACACGTGCTCTCACTTGATCTTTACACCAGCTCTTTGAGGTGGATGGCACAACTCTCTTATTCCCATGTTATAGGTTAGGAAACTGAGGCACAGAGAGGGAAAGTGGCTTGCTCAAGATCGCACAGCTAGTGAGCTTGGAACGAGGGGCGGAAGTAAGGGGATTCTGACACTCTCAGTCCACTGCTCTTTCTGTTATGTCATGTTTATAAAGATGACCTTTCAGAGTCCTTTCCAGCCTTGTGGCCCTTTGTCTGTTCCAAAGGCCGTGCACAACCCACAGGAGCCTGGCCAGACATGGCCAGACGTGTCATAGCTCCAGTCACCCTCAGGCTGCCACCCACACCTACCCAGGCCTGTGTTTGGGTGAAGCACCATTGAAAGGGCTCCTGTCCACCTTCAGAAGGAGCTTACAGTTGGACACACACCAACCTATTGCCTCAGGTCCTTCATTCTAAAAATAGCACAAAGAGGCAAAGTAGTTGGAGACCTGAGTGGTTGGCTGCGGAAATCAGGAAGCTGGATCTAAGAACTCCATGTTGCTTACCCACCCCACCCCTCCTAAACCTCCAACATGTCCGGTGCTATTCCAGCCCATGAAACAAACATGTGAGTACTGCACCGTGCAGAACATCCCCTTCCCCAGATACGAGCTGCAAGAGGACGAGGAAAACCTCAAGGAGTGCTACTTGATGGAGAGCTCCCAGGAGCCTGATGCCCCCATCGTGCTTTTCTTCCCACTCATCAACGACACCTTCCAGAAGTACAAGGCCCCAGGTAAGCCACCTCCAAGCTCGGTTCCCACCACCCGCTGGCCTTGGGCTGAAAGCTCCTATCTTTAGACTTGTACAGTCTTCTGACTTTACTAACAGGGAAGCCCAGTTTAGCTCTAGTCTGAACCAACCTTGGCTTTGGGAAGAAAGCAAAGCCCCCCACCCCTGTATGAGCCAGCAATGTCATCCTCTACTCTTTCTGTCATTCATCATTTATTGACGTCCCACTAGGTGCCTGGCGCTGTGTCCTGCTAGGGCGGCCATAAGATGGGCAAGCTGCATCCCTCCCCTGAGAAGCTTGGAGGTGTGCGTGTGCGTGCATGTGTGTATGCGTATTCGTACGGCTGTGTGTGCCCACGTGTGCTGGGATGGGCCATGGGGAGAGATACAGACACAAGTCATTACCACCCTCTGTGTACAGCAAGTCCTTCTGCTGCCTCAGGTGTGGAGCGAAGCCCCGAGGAGCTGGAACAGGGCCACGTGGACATTTATGGCCCCAAAACTCCATACGCTACCAAGGAGCTGACGTACACAGAGGCTGCCTTTGACAAGCTGGTGAAGCTCTCTGAGTACAACATCCTGAATAACAAGGACAAGCTCCTTCAGGCCTTGAGACTGGCGGTGGAGAAGAAACGTCTGAAGAGCCAGTGTCCCTCCTAAGTCCCCGTGAGCCACACCGATCCTGTGTCTGCTTCTATGGCCAGCGGCACCGAGCCCATCGGGGCTGACCAGCCTGCACAGCTCTGCTCTCCGGCAAGGGGGGCAGGCAGGCTGACCTGGGCTTTCTAACGAAAAATGAAAAATTTAAAAAGTTGAGGGAGATAGAAAGAGACAAAAGAACATAACATGGGCATGTGTTGGGATTTTAGACCCACAGGAATTTTTTTATACCTTTCCCTGAAGGGAAGGGTGTCCAGTAGCCACAGGGTCCCACACTTGCCCAAAGTGTGAAGAATAAAAGTGTGGCCTCCGGAAGAGACAGGTTCCCCAGAAACCTCAGCCTGCAAGCTGGAGCTCAAAGCCCCCTTGACTCTACTCCTCTCGGCCTCCTGGCATAGCAGGCCTCCAGGAATAAACAAGAGGAGGACCTGAGGAGTACCTGGGTTCGCTGGGAAAACGCCTTTTTAAATTTAAGGCAGTCATGATTTTTACAGGCTATTATATTTTGTGGTTTTCATTGTTTTGAATCAGGGTATTCATAGATAGTGTGATGCCAGAAGATCTAGACCGAGCAGTAGACCGAGCCCTGGTCTCTTCAGCAACAAAGCCAAACAGGTGACTGATGGGTCTCAGCAGCCCCTCTCCAGGAGCTCAGAGCCCCAGGACCGGTGAGCCCTGGGATCTCAACCAGGCAGCCTCACGTGAGTACCCAGCGCCAGTGAAATGCCAGGCAAAGCTCGCATCTGCTGCTCACATTCACTGAACAAGGATCCGGGGTGCAGCTCAGGGATGTCTGAGCAGGTAAATGCAGTCAGGCATCAGGCCAGCGCTCGCTGACCAGCTTGTTCCAGGAGCACTCCTCGGTTCTCTTCCCACCTTCCTCTCCAGTTTCCAGATGGGATTATTTATTTCTAAATGGGATTCGTCTTATTTTTCATGTAAACACTGTGGCCAGCACATCCCCAGCCCTTGGAGAGTCGCCCCGAGAGAACAAAACAAAGAAGAATCAATCCTTAAAGGAGTAGGTTAGCCCTGAGGAAGAAGGCCATCCATCCTTGCCAAGGGTTGGCAGACGAATCACTGGGAAAGCCCTGGGCCCTTCACAGAGAAGTCCATCAATCCAGGTCTCCCATCAGGCTAGGAACTCGACTAAAGAAATATGTAACCTGAGCCATGGAGATGCCCAGGCCAATGGAAGGTGCGACCAGAAAGACATGCGGTCTGCATGAAGCCCAGCACACCTGGAAGACTTGGCCCTCTTTCCCGGCCTCTATGCTCCCGAAGCAATCCTTGGGTGGTTAGGAGATGATGAGTGGTGACAAGCAATGAAAGTTCAGAAAAATCGGCTTCCAAAATCCATCCTTGCTACTCAAAGTGTGGTGGGGGAACTGGTTAGAAATGCAGAAGCCCGGGCTCCAGCCCAGGTCTGCTGGATCAGAATCTGCATTTTAAGGAGATTCCCACCTCCTCTCTGCGGCACCCCCCGCCCCATCCCCATGAGGCTACACATAGTAAATTTGAGTGGTGTGGATTTATGCCATACTCTCCTATAAGCTTGGAAAGCAGGAATCCATCAACTTCCCTAAGCCCCTGGTAAATAGGGCTCCTGGACCTGCAAAACTGGTCCCCACCCAGATAACACAGACCTGGGATGCCACCCGTCCGCTCCGCCAGGGAAGCCAGCAGCCACCACTTTGACATCTTTTCTCTCCATCAGCAACAAACAGGCTCTCCTTAAATTAGAGTGAGCCACGCTGTAAGACCTGTTTGCTGTACAGTGAAGACAGCCCTGTCTTGGATTCATCAAAGTGTGTACAATGAGGCTTATAAAATCATTATATTATTTGAGCACAGAATAAAATGGCCATGTGGGTAGTTGCTGTTGACTCATCTTCATTCATTATCTGATGCTGCAAAACCAGCCTACCTCCTGCCCTCACCCCTGCCTGGGCTTCTCACACACCACTGTGTTCTGTCCCCACGTCCCCGTGAAAACACTTCTCCCCAAGGTCACTAATGTCCTGACTGCCAGATACACTGAGCCAAATGGCACCAGCCCTTTTCCAGGCCTTATCTTACTCGATTGTTCTCGATATTTGGCACTGCAGACCACTCCTCCTTCCTGAAACCCTCCCTTCCCACGACTTCCTTGCCAACAGCAGTTCAACTCAGTTCCGCCTGCAAATATTTCTTGCCTTCTCGCTACATGCCAGTCACTGTGGTAGGCACTGGGAAAATAAAAATGATTAACAATTGACCCCACACTTCAAGGAGCTTCCTTCTGGTCCCACGTAGAAGGGCTTCATCAAAACAGCCTTGCAAAACAAAGGGAAGTTCCATATTAGCTGTGTACACATGGGGAACACATTAGGGGCTGCCAGCTAGGCTTCCCCCTAGAGGGAAGGGGCCAGATTTGCTGGACACCATCCTTCCTGGATTCCTTCTCACTTTCCAGCCCTTCCTGCAGTCTCACCTCCCCTGCCCTCCAGTAACTGCTGGTATTCCCTGAGGTTCTCTGCTCTGCTCTCCTCTCTTCTCACTCCATACTCTCCTTAGGCAATCTCCTCTACACCCAGAACTTCAACTACTGCTTCTATCTTAAAAATTCTCAAACCTTTAGCTCTAGCCAAACCAGTTCCTAAGTTCTTGATTCACGTATTCAAATTCTCTACCAGTTAACATTACTTTTCGTTACATAATCAAAAAGATCCAAAAACTTTTGATCTTTTGATTCTTAAGAGTGTCTTAAAGAAGAGAAGAAACTGATTTCTCTATTTCTTAGCAGATACCCAGGCTCCTTTCAGCTCTTGCTTCTGCCATCCTCAAGTTTGCCTTCTGGTCCAATATGGCTGCTGGAGCTCCACCCATTTTGTCCACATGCCAGACAGCAGGGAGGATAAAGGGATCTGAACTTCTGCTGACCACGAGCACACCAAACTAGCCCTGGTCTGCCTACCTCTGAACTAATTTTCTGTGACAAAAAAGTAAACTTTTACCTTAACAAGATAATGAGAATTACCAGTTGTCCCAATTATTTTGATGAGCAAACAAACAAACAAAAACCCAAATGTAATGGCATAAAAGAACCACCGCAGATTCTTTGGGTCAGGGATTTAGAAAGGGCACAACAAAGACAACTCCTATTCATGTGTGGGCCTCCGCTGAAATGACCTGCACTGCGGGGGAGGGCTCAGAGGGCTGGGGTCTGGAATAGCCGGAGCTGAAGGATCTGCCTCTGAGATGGCTCTTTCGTTCACATGTGCAGTGCCTGGGTGAGAGAGGCTGGGAGGGCTGAAGGACAGGCTCAGTTTGATTGGCTGTCAGAGCACCTTCACATGGCCTCCCCAGCATGGTGGTTTCCAGATCATCAGTCTTCTTAAATGGCAGCTCAGGGCTCCAAGAGTGAGTGTTACACAGTGTACCTGCATGGTGTATTATGATCTAGTGTCAGGAGTCACAGAGCATCACTTCCACAGTACGCAGTTGGCAGAAGCGCACACAAGCCAGCCTGGATTCAAGTGGAGCGGACCAAGATCCCATCTCTCCATAGGAGGCATTTCGAAAAATACGCCTGGCTCTATTTTAAATCCCAGCCTGCAGTAATTGCCTCCTTAATGCTGACCCTCCCTCTCTTACACCAAGGGAATGTCACATTTTGGGTTGTGTTACTGCAGATTCCATTTCTAGGAACAAATTCAGTGTTAGTTAGGAATTACGTTCATCTCTGACTAGCAGAGACCTAACAAATGGTGGCTTCAATACATTCACGTGAAAGAAGCCCCCAGGAAGGCCGTCCGAGGCGGGCCTGGCATGTCCAGGGTTCTGCTCCTCCCAGCTCCGATTTACCATTCCATGTGTGGTCCTTGGCCTTATGGTCCGAGATGGGCCCTGAAGCTCCAGCCATCATAGCCCTATCCCAGACTACAGGAGAGAGGAAGGGGAGAGCAAGATTGAACTCTTTTCTAAGGGAGACTTCCAGCAACTCCCACACATTGGTCTCAGCACTTGGTCTTATGATCACACTTAATTGCACAGAGACTGGGAAATTTTGTTTTTACCTGGGTGGCAATGTGCCTGGCTAAAAATGAGAGTTCTGTTGCTGAAAAATGGACCATGTATAGGCAGCTGGCCGTCTTACTGCAAGTACCGACTATAAGCTACATCGCCCAGTGACAGCAGTGACCTGGGTAAGTGGCCACAGAGAAAGGAGAGATATGTCTGAGAATGAAGAGGGCTCTTTCCAGGCCAGAGTACCTCCTCTAATCTCTTTAGCATGCATTTCTCAGGCCTTTACTCTGGGAATGAAAGTTTCAGAGTAAGACAAGGCACTTGGTATGCACATAGAGCCCGCCGCTGCACATAATCTACAGCAAACCTTGTGAGGGGTGCCTGGGGGTGCAGTCAGTGAAGTGTCCGACTCTTGATTTCGGCTCAGGTCATGATCTCAGGGTCGTGAGATGGAGCCCCATGTTGGACTCTGGGTTGGGTGTGGAACCTGCTTAAGATTCTCTCTCTCCCTCTGCCTACCCTGCTCACACCCATGAGCATGCACTCTCTCTCTCTCTCCCTCTCTCTAAAAAAAATGATGTATATATAATTATATATTGAAAAATATATAATATAAAAATTATATAAAATTATATTAATTACATAATATAAAAATTATATAAAAATTATATATGTAGAAGAAGCCTTGTGAACATCAACTTACTACGAATAAGAAGAAAAAAGCCCTTCCACAAGCATTACAATTAAAATTTCCATATAGCAAAGAGAGTTGTTGAGTCTTATTATCAAAATACTTATTTCACGATTTAATCCAATAAAAATCCAAGTAACTAACACCGGTGTCTGAAAAATTTTAGCCTGAAAAAAACTATTGGATTTAGGTGAAAAGGTGACTGCAATTGGGATTGTTGAGTCTGAAGAAGGAAAACCAAAAGAGGGTCACAGCTCGCACATGGATGCGAGATGACTCCCCCGAGGAGCGCCGTTGTCTCCCGTTCCGCTAAGGACGGATCGAGAATACGAAAGCGGGGGCTGCATCGTATGAAGACAGAGAAGGGAGAAGAGTAAGGCATTATGATGTGTCCTCTGGGCCAGGCTCTTTCAGGACTTTCACTGGTTTTAAAGATTAAAGCCAATAACTTTTTTTCTTCCTTCAAATTTTTTTTCTGATTATAAAGCAAGAACATAATTATCGTGTAAAATCTGAAAAAAGCTAAAGCACATAAAGAAGGAAACTAAGATCATTTATCATTCCAAAACGCAGAGATCATTACTATTTTGGGGTTTAGCTTTCCCATGTTTTCACTTCCTTAGATACTTTAATTTTTTTTTCCAAAAGTACAAAAACCCTATATGTTCATTTTTTTTTAAGTGTGGCAAAATATTCATAAGGTAAAATTTACCATCTGAACCATTCTTGGGTGTAGAGGCCAATAATGTTAACTATGATCACATTGTTGTGATCTCCTGAATTTTTTCATTTTGCAAAACTGAAACTCTATATTACCGAACAACTCCCCATTCTCTCTTCCCTCCAGACCCTGGTCACCACCATTCGACTTTCTGTTTCTATGAATTTGACTACTTTAGATACCTCGTAGAAATGGAATCATACACTATTTGTCTTTCTGTAACTGGTTTGTTTCACTTAGCATCTTGTTCTCAAGGTTCTTGTAGATTGTGGCATGTGACAGGACTTTTTAAGTCTGAATAATATGTCATTGTATGTATATACCACATTTTGTTTATCCATTCATCCATCAATGGAAACTTGGGTGGCATCCACCTCTTGGTTATCGTGAATAGTGCTGCTATGAACACGGATGTGCAAATATCTCTTAGAGACCCTACTTCTAAGTTTTTTGGATATAGACCCAGAAGTAGGATTACTGGATCATATGGTAGTTCTATTTTATTTTTTCAAGGGATCGCCATACTGTTTTCCAGAGTAGTTGAATGCATTCTCTTCTGTAATCTTTTTTCCACTTAAAAAAATATTCTGAGTATTTTCCCAGGTCATTAACATTCTTTTTATGTGACACAATTTTCAGAGACTGCATAGGAATCCATTATCTATCTAACTAATCCTCCATGGGGGAACATCTAATTACAGCTTTTCACTATTATAAGTGTTATGCTGAGAAACATGCTTTAGAAAAAGCTTTACATTGATTATTTCCTCAGGATAAAATTCCTGAGTCTAGAAGTATGAGCATTTCTAACAACTAATAAAGGTAAAATTGACACACAATAAACCGCACATATTTAAAGTACACAATTTGGGGGCGCCTGGGTAGCGCAGTCGTTAAGCGTCTGCCTTCGGCTCAGGGCGTGATCCCGGCGTTCTGGGATCGAGCCCCACAAGGCTCCTCTGCTGGGAGCCTGCTTCTTCCTCTCCCACTCCCCCTGCTTGTGTTCCCTCTCTCGCTGGCTGTTTCTCTGTCACATAAATAAATAAAATCTTTAAAAAAAATAAAGTACACAATTTGATGAGCTTGAGCAAATGTATACAACTGTCAGCCATCACCACAATCAAGGTAAAGAACAAATCCTTCAACCTCTTTTCTCATGCCCTTCGGAATTCTTCCCTATGCTCTTCCCCTGCTGGGTCATGTGGTAGGTATATGCTGTACTTTTTAAGAAATTGTCAAACTGTTTTCCAAAGGAGTTGTATAATTTTACATTCCACTATCAATGTATGGTGTGGTCAGTCTTCTAATTTTAGGCTTTCTAATAGATATGTAGTAGTATCTTGTTGAGGTTTTAATTTGCATTTTCCTAATAACTAATGATGTTGAACATCTTTTTATGTACTTATTTGCCCATACATCTTCTTTGGTGAAGTATCTGTTCAAATTTTTTTTCATGTCTTAAACCGGGTTGTTTTCTTATTATTGAATTTTAAGAGGTCTTTATATATTCGGGATACAAGTCCTTTATCAGGTATGTAATTTGAAAATGTATTTTCCTAGTCTGTACCTTGTCTTTTCATTCACTTAACAGTATCTTTCAAAGGTCAGATGAAGTCCAGTTTATTAATTTTCTTTCTCTTATGGATCATGATTTTGGTATCACCTAAGAAAACTTTCCCTACATAACATCCAAAGATTTTCTACTATTTTTTTTAAGATTTTATTTATTTATTTGACAGAGAGAGCAAGCGAGCACACGCAGGGGAAGCAGCAGAGGGAGAGGGAGAAGCAGGCTCCCTGCTGAGCAGAGAACCCTATGCGGGGCTAGATCCCAGGATTCTGGGATCATGACCTGAGCCGAAGGCAGATGCTTAATCGACTGAGCCACCCAGGTGCCCCTGTGTTATGTTTTCTTCTAGAAGTTTTATAATTTTAAGTTTTACATTTATATCTATAGTCATTTTGAGTTAATTTTTACATACAGTGCAAGGTATGGATCAAAGTTTACATTTTTGCATATGAAAATCCAATTGTTCTAGCATTATTGGTTCACAAGACTTTTCCCCATACATTGAATTGCCTTTGTACTTTGTCAAAATCAATTGACTATATACATGTGTGAGTTTATTTCTGAACTCTTTTTTATTATTATATTAGTCTGTCTTTATACCAATACCACACTGTCTTGTCTTGATTCCTGTAGGTTTATAAGTCTCGAAACTAGATAGTGTAAGTCCTCCAACTTTGTTAATTTTTTCAAAGTTGTTTTGGCTAGGTCTTTTGCATTTACATATGAATTTTAGAATCAGCCTGTCAATTCTTACAAAAATAACAGCCTGCTGGAATTGCACTAAATCTAAACATTAGGTTGGAGAAAAATTGATATTTTAACAATCTTGACACTTTGGATCCATAAGATGGTATATGGTATGTATCTCCATTTATTTAGGCCTTTTTTTGTTTCTCTCAGAAATGCTTTATGGTTCTCAGTGTATAGACCTTGTCCATTTTTTTTTTATTAGAGAGAGCACGCACATGAGCAGGGGGGAGGGGCAGAGGGAGAAAGAATCCTAAGCAGGCTCCATGTTCTGGAGCCTGACACGGGGCTCAACCTCACAACCCTGAGATCATGACCTAAGATGAAATCAAGAGTCAGACATTTAACTGACTGAGATACCCAAGTGTCCCTAGACCTTGTAAATTTTTTATCTGATTTGTCCTTAAGTATTTCATGCTTTTGATGCTATTACAAGTGACATTGATTTTTTATTTCACTGTCTCATTGTTCATTTCTAGTATATAAAGACATAGCTGGTTTTTGTGTATGTGTATATGTGTATTGTATCCAGGACCCTTACTAAACTCACTTATTAGTCCTAATAGCTTTTTTTGTAGGTTCCATAAAACTTTCTACGCAGATGGTCATATCTTCTGCAAATGAAGACAATTTTACTTATTCCTATCCAATCTGGACACCTTTCCTTTTTCTTATTATATTGGTTAGAACCTCCAGTACAACACTTATCACCGTGAAATAACTGAATCTTTACCTTGTTCCTGATCTTAGTATTCAGTTATTTCACCGTTAAGTGTGATGTTGCAGAAGTCTTGAATGTGTGTTTTCAAGATTTTTGATAAGGATGGACTCCATTAAAGTGCCAATTTACACCATATTCAGCAATGGATGAGATACCTTTTTCCACACTCTTGCCAACACTAGGCAATATCTTAGAAAATGAGTCTGCCATTCTTAATGTTTCTATTTATTTTAAATTTATGTTTTTCAATTATTAATGGAGGTTAGCATCATTTAATGTTTATTGGCCAATTATATTTGTCTCGTTAGTTGCCCGTGTCCTCTGCTCATTTTTTTTTAAGATTTATTTATTTATTTGAGATAGAGCGAGAGTTAGAGAGCAAGCAAGAGGGAGAGAGCACAGGGGGGTAGACAGAGGGAAAGGAGAAGCTCTCCACCAAGCAGGGAGCCCAATGTGGGGCTCAATCCCAGGACCCTGGGATCATGACCTGAGTCGAAGGCAGACACTTAACCGACTGAGCTACCCAGGCGCCTCTCCTCTGCCCATTTTCTAATGGAGCATCGTATCTTTCTTAGTAATTTTATAGTAGCTTTTATAGTTCTAATATCCTTAATTAAATATATCTATTATATATGTCTGTCAATATTTTTCCCAATTTATCTTTTGCCTTTTACCTTTGTTTATGGATTTATTTTCATATATATTTTTTAATAGAATTTTTTAGAGCAGTCTTAGATTCACAGCAAAATGGAGCATAAAGTACAGAGAGTTTCCATGTACCCCCTGCCTCCACAATACATAGCTTTCCACTTTCAACATCCCATACCAGCAATACCCTGCACCAGAGTGTAATCGATTCATTACAATCAATGAACCTAGTCTACGTCGACACATCATTATCACCCAAAATCCACAGTTTACATTAGGGTTAATCTTTGTTTTATTTTAATATGAGGCAGATATCTAAGTTTGTTTTCCTTTGGCTTTCTTTTTACTTCCCTAGTTACATACAGCTTCCTCTAAATATTTGATCTACACAACTCCCAAGGAGTTACCATTTTTACAAACAAGGAAACTGAGGCAGAGAGGAAGCTCGTTACATTTAAAGCCACATAGCCATTAATTTATGTAGTCAGGATTCAGACCCAGGTCTTTTGGTGCCCAGTCCTGTTCTCTCTTCACCACAGCCCTGGCACTGAAAGTGCAGTCCATAAACAAGCAGCATTGGAAACACCTGAGAGCTTGTTAGAAATGCAGTCTGGGGTCCCAGCCCATACTCCTGCATCAGAATCTGCATTTCCGTCAAGTTAGAAAAGTCCTGTTGTGCGGTGTATTTCCCCAAATTTAGCGTATGTCAGAATCACCTGGGAGCACTTGTTGAGCTCAATCCCTCCTCAGTATTTTAACTCAGTGGGTCTGGGGTGATGACCAGAAATCTGCATTTTAACAAACATCCCAGGTTATTCTTACGCAGGTGACTCCATGGATCACACCTGAGAAACACTCTAAAACAACTGAGAAATATTCTCGAACTGTTTCCTAGAACACCAAAAGTGATGGCTGATTATGTCTCCCAGCCTCAATTTAGACGGGTCTTTTTAACCTGAAAAAGAGAGATCTAGGAGGTAACAATAACTTTTTTACATGTCAGTATGTGGTAATTAGGTTGTAATAATGAGGATGATGATTAAATCTTCAATTTTACATTAAATCAAATTTAAAAAAAAATAACGGCAAAAGGCCTTCAATCGACCCAGAATTTAGTGGAGGCAGTGTGAAATAAGAGAAATATCTACCCAAGTAAATTGGAGTCTCCTTCCCCTTATACGACTCTTGTCAGTCTGTGAGTCAAGGTCTCTTCACTAATAAAATGAAGGTAAACAACCACCTGCCGGCGGAGAGAAAGAACCTGCCTATCAACTTTCTGCACTTTTGTCCCCAGTACCATAAGACTGGGAGGAGTAAACTTCCTGGGAGACTAAGCAGCCTCCGGAGGCTCATTTTTGCCAGCTCAGATTTCCCCGGAAGCCGACGCCACCTGGCCAGAGGTGGGGCTCCGGCGACCTAAGCGGGCCGCTCCGGTGACGCGTCTGCGCCAAGGGGCTCGGGAGACACCCTCTCCCTCGCCGAGTCCGAAGGAGAGACTCCGTCGTCCATAATTCATTAAGAACCTCTTCTCCATTGGCTGACGCCACTACCCGCGCTGGCAGCGGCCCAATGAGGAAGGACTTGAGCTGAGTCTTCTGAATAGTGAACGAGCTTCCGTGACGTAACGACCAGAGATTGGCTGCGACGGCACGAGGCGGGGCCAGCTCGGGCGGCGGCGAGAGCGGCTCAGGCAGCTCGGTGCTAGCCGGGGAGGGTAGAACCCGGAGCGGGGTCGGAACGCCGGGCAGGCACTGAGAGGGCGGGCGCGGGGCTCGGACCGGCTGCAGGATGTTCAGCTGGATGGGGCGGCAGGCGGGCGGGCGCGAGCGCGCGGGAGGCGCGGACGCGGTGCAGACGGTGACTGGCGGCCTGCGCTCGCTCTACCTGCGCAAGGTGCTGCCGCTGGAGGAGGCGTACCGCTTCCACGAGTTCCACTCGCCGGCGCTGGAGGACGCCGACTTCGAGAACAAGCCCATGATCCTGCTGGTGGGCCAGTACAGCACGGGCAAGACCACCTTCATCAGGTAAGCCGCCCCGCCCGCTCGTCACCCCTGCCGGGACCCCTGCTCCCACCACCTAGGTGGAGGCGGTCCTCCCCACGTGTGCGTGTGCTGTCACCAGCCTCCTACAGCCCTCGGACGTCCTGCGGCGCCCACTTTCCCTGTGCGGAATCCCCTCTCGGCTGTTTCCTCCTCCAGCATCGGCATGAGCTCAGGTTCCCGGTCCAAGAGCGGTGCCCGGGCGCCCTCAGCCTCGCCCCGGGGTGCGGCCGCCCAAGAAGGGGCTGGTTCTCCTCCACACGGGCAGGAAGGTCCCCGGAACGCCTTCTCCATGTACTCTGAGCCCTCCTTCCTTGCTCTTGGTAAGGGACTCTTCTGACTGGATTTGTCCTGTCACCCTGGCCTGGCGACCCGGGGAAGCGAGGGAGGAGAGCGAGCCTATAATAAGCATCTTTTTGATGAGTGAGTGAGGCCTAGGGCTAGAAATGGGGACGGGGGTGTGTGGTATCCGAATGGGCTATTGAGTCATAGTTGAAGAATTAAGCCCGGCGCATAACTATTTAATGAATGAATGAATAAGTGAATGAATGAATGAATGAATGAATGAATGAATGGCAACCGTAGAGGGTACTTTTCCAATGCCGCCTTCCCTTGAAGTTTTGCATGCCGTCCCCCACCAGTGTTGGGGGGAGCGGGTAGAGAGGCCGCTTTTATCCAGCTCTTGCACAGCCTCGCCTTTATCCGGCCATAGGAAGTTAACTGTGTAGCAGCCCCAGCCGGCGCCCAGTGGAACTAAGGGGGAGTGTCATATTACTATTCGTTAGTTTCCATTTCTTAGGTGGGTCATTCCCTCCTCCCTTGACAACTGAAAATATTTGTCATGCTTGCTCTGTCTCCAAAAGCAAACAATTACTGTGCATGCGCTAAGGCTCAAATCATATAGCTTCCTCTGAAGTGATTTTCGTTGGGAAATCATTTACATCGAAGCAAATTGCTTTTTGAAGAGACTGTGTTACTTCTAAAGCAAAAGTAGGACACTTTTAAGACTCACTTTTTTTGGTTAGGAAACTTATTTTCCTGGATTAAACTCTGGGCCAGTTAAAGTGACTAATCATTTACGGTTTTGGTCTAGGGTTTAGGAAATTGTTAACAATCTCTCCATCATAGATGTTCAACAGGTGTTCAGAATACTGCATCTATATTTGGATATATGCCATTTCTATTAAACGGCGGCCTCTTTTTCTCCACTCCAGTGACCTAAATAGTTCCTACAAATAGAGTAGTTGTCACTACAGGAAACGTGTTCAATCCAGACATACAGATACACTATGAATGAATTCAGCAAAGCAAATACACTATATTGAAATATAGTTCTAGATAGTAAAGTGAATGTGAAGGAAGACTGAAGGAAATAATTTTTAAATTGACTTATTTGGTGCTTATTAATGAGGTAAAAATAGTATTAAATATATCACCCCAGGGGCGCCTGGGTGGCACAGCGGTTAATCGTCTGCCTTCGGCTCAGGGCGTGATCCCGGCGTTATGGGATCGAGCCCCACATCAGGCTCCTCCACTATGAGCCTGCTTCTTCCTCTCCCACTCCCCCTGCTTGTGTTCCCTCTCTCGCTGGCTGTCTCTGTCTCTGTCAAATAAATAAAATCTTAAAAAAAAAAAAAAAATATATCACCCCAGACACTCAAACCGTAGAAATGTTACAGTAACTGGTACCTTGAAAGATAACAGACAATACCTTTAAGGTCTCGGTAATACTAACCAGTTTTTAAGTAGATGGGATACTGAAGTATTGTGACCAAGTGGTACAAGAGTGGGAGATGGGCCTTTTGAAACACGCAGATAAAGGATAAGAAGCTGGCATTGTCATAATAATTGCAGACATTAGCAGTGGCACTCTCATAGTACCCTGAGAAGTTCCTCCTGGCTATCTCTGCCATGGGGCTTTCCTGTGCCCTGTGTGATTAGGGAGCCCTGCTGGTGCTGTACCCACCTGGATGTGATGTGGCCATGTGTCTGCTCACATAGCCTCACTCTTCTCTTTCATCATTTGTGGGGAGCTCCCTGGAATGGCTAAGCATACTTTTAAGAAAGATTTTGACATTTGACTCCTGGCAGCTTCATCCAAATGGACCACTTCTCAGTAGGCACTGGAGCCGTGTGCAACCTCAGGGTGAGGGAGGAGTCACCTTACCAAGAAGTCACTTGCTCTTGAGACCTTCCCTGGCCTAAGTGACTTTGTCCTTAGGAAGTAGGCACAAAGTGGACCTGTGAGGTTAGAAGGAAATCAAGGTGTGCAGGAAGTAAGCCACCAGAGACCTGAGTTTGGTTTCAGAGTGGAGCTAGGAGGGAGATTTAACTCCTAGGAGGAAAGCCCCAAACAAAAGGGCAGCTACCCTCTAGAGCCTGCCCTGGAACTGGGAGGCAGTGGAGTTGGCCCAGGGTGCTGACCATTTTGGATCCTGCCTACATCCATGGCTGTCTTTTCTCTGAAGCCGGTCAGTGCCTGGGTGTTTGTTTCTAGCCATTGAGCACTAGAAGCTCATACTTGGCTATGGTGTACACCTATTTACATAGTCAAAGTTTCCCATCCACCTGGCTTCCTGTATATCCCAAGAGGTCATTGGTAACACAGAGCCTGCACTGATAGGAAGGAAACTTCTCTCATTCTAAAGCCAGTCAGCAAAGCCTTTGGTGTGCATTGCACACCTTTAATAAAACCGTTCTTTCCTCCTTTCGTCCCATGACTGGTAAGAAGTAAGAGGCCCATTAAAACATGGTGAGCCAAGACTTCATCAGGAATGAGGAAATTAAGTGTGTGCCTTGTTCTAATCAAAAGGTCTTCTAGATGGGTTGGATGAAGAACCTGAGTGTCAAAAACTATACTTATTTTTTGGAAGTGTATGGCAGTATATGGAAGGAGAGTCTTGGTGGGCCCTCCTCCCATGGATCACAAAACTGGCCCAGAAGGTGACTTCAGATGTGAAGGAGCTATTTGTCAAAGCCTCCTTGGGATAGAAGCAGACCAGCTGATAAACCTATTGTCTCACTGACAGTTTCATTTCTCAGAAGGCAGGATGCTGTGTGAGAAACCATGGGTGCTCTACCTCTAACCAGCAAGTAAGAGTTGGCCAAAGAAGAAGAGACGGGCATGGGGAAAGTGGCCATGTTGTCTTAGATGATGTAACGGGCAAGGAAGGGTGGATATTGGGCTCAGCCAGGGTCGTATCCAAAACCTGTGGGAAACAGATTTCAGAGATTCCCCAGAAGATCTCTGGGCCCAGGTGCTGTGAAGGAACACATTTCCACTGAGAGGATGTGAGGCTCACTGAAAATCAGTTCAAACCACACAGTTGCATATTTTGGTTTTTAAGAGCTCCACTTTCTCTTATCCTCCTACACCCTGTCCCCTTCTCCCAGAAAAATTTATTCTAATGAGGACAAAAGAGGAAAGTCATTCAAGAGACTGTATGGGCTTTAAAAGGTAGAGCCCAAAGCAATTAGGCAAGAAAAAGAAATGGAATGTAGATTGGAAAGAAGTAAAACCATATCTATTCACAAAGGGCATGATCACATATATAGAAAATCCTCAAAAAATTTTAAAATAAACAAGCAAAGTGTTAGGATACAATATCAATATACAACATCAGTTATATTTCTATGCACTAGCAATGAACATCTGAAATTAAGAAAATAATTCCATTTATAATGACATCTAAAAGAATAAAATATTTAGAAATAAATTTAACAAAAGTATAAAACTTATGCACTGAAAACTACAAAACTTTGTTTCACAAAATTTAAGAAAACCTAAAAACAAAACAAAACAGGAAAGACATCCCATTTGCATGGATTGGAAGACTTAATATTTTTAGAAGAGCTGTCCTGCTCGAAATGATGTATGATTCCATGCAGTCCCTACCAAAATCCCAGCTGCCTTCTTTACAGAAATTGACAAGCTGATCCTAAAATTCACTTGGAAATGTGAGGGATCCAGATTACCCAAGACAGTCTTGAAAGAGAACAAAATTGGAGTTCTCATACTTTCTCATTTCAAAGCTTCCTACAAAGCTACAATAAACAAGACAGTGTGATAGTACTATAAGTATAGACATAGAGACCAAGAGAATAGAACTGAGAGTCCAAAAATAAACCCCTATTTCCAGTAAATTTGTTTTTCCAAGGGTTCCAAGATAATTCAATGGAGGAAAGAACATTCTTTTCAACAAATGATGGTGGACAACTAGCTATCCATATTGCAAAGGGAATAAGAGTGACTGCTAATGGGTACAGGGTTTCTTTTTGGGGTAATGAAAATGTTCTGAAATTAGTGGTATTAGTTGCACAACTTTCTGAAGGTACTAAAAGCCAGAGAACTGTGCCCTTTAAAAGGGTAGGTTTTATGGTATATGAATTTTATCTCAATTATAAATATAAAACAGTTCAGTCTTCCAACAGTTCAGCATCCTGTGATTTTTTTTTAATTTCCGTAACTGTGCAGTCAGTGCCAGTCAAGTAATTTCTGTTATCTGTATGCAATAATTTAAAATAAAAATGGTTCCCAGAAAGAAAGCAAACCAAAAATTGTGGAAATAAGCCAAAAGAACACATGGACAAAAGGAACTAAGGAATATACATGAGGGGGAAAGGAAGTACAGGGATGCCTGGGTGATGCAGCAGTTAAGCATCTGACTCTTGGTTTCAGCTCAGGTGATGATCTCAGGTCGTGAGATCGAGCCCCGCAGTGGGCCCTACGCTGAGCAGAGTCTGCCTAAGACGCTCTCCCTCTGTCCCTCCCCTGTACGCGATTTCTCTCTCCCTCCCTCCCCCTCTCTCTCTCAAATAAATAAATAAATCTTTAAAAAAAGAAAAGGGAGTACAAGTAGCTATCACACAGTGCCTATATTTTCGCCCATATATTCTCGTCCCTGTATAAACATGTTCGTTCTTCCTAACACTCAAGTTAGTAAAACCAAAGTCTAATATTTTCCTATGAAATGCTCGATAAAGTAATTGTGTTTTAAAACTTTAAATATCATTTAAATATAGTGGTTAATAGGGCAAAAGGGGACTCAAGTTCCATACGCAAGTGTGGGAACAAGGTTTATGGACAGTATGAAGTGTTAAGAAGCTGGTAAGCAGGCTGGGAAGGCGAAAATGCCTCGGACAAGAAAAGGCCTTTTCCGGTATGAGTAGAACAAGAAAAAGAATCAGGAAGTGATAGGCCCACCACTTGGGACTCTTGCTGTAAACCTTCAGAGAAAGCAGAACTACTCAGCTAGTATTGTCTTGTCTCCTTTTCTCTCAAAAGCAAATGATCCAGAGATGGGAAAGGGAGCCCAGCCAGGTGGAAGAGGGGATCCAAGCCCTCTAGAGGGTGGGGAGCTTCCCAGGGGCTGCGCAAGCATGGCCCTGTAAATACGGGGGGGGGGGCGGTGCGGTTGGGAGCAGATGGCAGGGCCAGATAGGAAGAACTTGTAGTTGTGCTCAAAGAGCTGTGTCTGGTGATTTTTAAAAAGTTATGAAGAGTATGAGGAGTATCAGAAAACTTGAAGCAGGCAAATGTCCCAGTTTTCAGAAAAAGGGGGAAATAGATTCTATTAAAGAACAAAGCTCAACTTCATTCCTTTGATAAGCTCTAGACTCTGTTATTAAAGCGAAGAGAAGTGAAGGTGCTCACTAGGAGGCAGCCTGGTTTACCCATTAAAGAAAATCCCATTAAGGAACCACTGTGGGCCCCCTTGGGTGGTTCTCACTGTCAGCCAGGCACTGGAGCCCCTGAAAATGATAGTCTTCTCTGCCAAATACCAAGCCCTTTGTAGATCTTTCTGAAATGCTGAAATATTTATTTTTTTTTAAGATTTTATTTATTTATTTGACAGGGACAGCCAGCAGAGAGGGAACACAAGCAGGGGGAGTGGGAGAGGAAGAAGCAGGTTCCCAGCGGAGGAGCCTGATGTGGGGCTCCATCCCAGAACACTGGGATCACTCCCTGAGCCAAAGGCAGACGCTTAACAACTCCGCCACCCAGGCGCCCCTGAAATATTTAATTTTTACAGAAGAATGGACTATCTATAATATACAATATAAGATCATACCTGTATACCCCAGTGTCCATTTATTCAAATAATATTGATTTCCAGGAAGGGTCTGGCTATCCCAGAACTTAAGAGTTTCGTGGGGAATATGGATAAGAATCCACAACACTAGGGCTCTGGGTGACCAAGCTGTGATAGTGGCGGCACAGGGTGGGGTGGGGGCATAGGAGGGGCCCTTCGTTTGGTGTGGAGGTTGCAAAGGCCTCCCTGATGACACAACCTAAAAGCTGAGCCCCGAGGAATGAGCCAGAATTAGCTGCCCAAATCAGACCTGGAAATGAGGGCAAGAAATGTCAATGATGAGGCCCAGGTTTCTTGGATAACTGGGTGGGTGGTGGAGCTATCCACCGAGATGGGGACACATGGAGAGGAAGAGTGAGGGCATGATTATGAGTTTAGATTTAAACCCATGTTTAGGTCGACACCCAGGTGTAGAGTCCACAAGGGCTTGGGCATATGGGTCTGGAGTGAGAGGAAGATGAGCTTGTGGAGACACAAGGAAAAGTCACCAGAGAGGTAGGTGGTGATTCAGAGCCGTCCTAGGGCTCTTTTGATTGCGAGTAACAGAAACACAACTGAAGGAGGCTTAAGGGGAAAGGTACGTTTTCTCATGAAACAAATCAGACCAGGATGTGCTGGCTCCAGGCCTGGCCTAGGACCCCAAGTGCTGGGGCACAGAGTCTGCCTTCCTCGTGTTGGCTTCCCTCTCAGGCAGTTGCCCTTCATGGGGTGGGGATGGGGGTGGGGGGCAGGTGGCCATCTCCGATTCCAGACTCACCTTCTGCCAGCTCAGCAACCCCAGTGGGGAAATAAAGAGAACCTCTTCCCAACAGTTTCTGATAAAGTGTTACGTTTGAGTCTCATTGGCTAGACCTTGGCCATACCCATCCTAAACCAATTCCCTGAGCCAAGGGAATAAAATACCCATGCCTGCAGTGGGGTGGCCAGCCCCCAAGCCATGTGGACTAAGAATAGGGCAACGTGGCTCCTCAGGGTGCTGCTGTCAAAAAAGGGAGAATACTCGCTACACAGGCATCAGGCAGCCCCCACAAAAGCCAGGGGAAGAGAGGGCATGGTCAGCAGGGCCAGATGCTTCTGGGAAAAGGGTTGAAGTGGATCCAGGGGATTAGCCATCAGGAGCCAGGGTGACCTTGGCAAGAGCCATGCCAGTAAGTGGTGGTGATGGAAGCCAGGTGGCGGTGGGCTGAGGAGTGAGTGGGAGGTGAAGCGTCAAATATAGAAAACTCTCAGCAACTGGGTACTGCAGGGGAGGAACTGTGCCCTGGTGACAGGCATTCCAGTGAAAGCCATTATAAGCTGATGGAAGGGACCATAGAAAGTGAGCAGCTGGTATCTCAGAAACCTAAGAAGAGGCAGGCCTCAGAGTAGGGGAGGGGGGCCTCCAGGGCAGGGGTTGTGGTGGGGGTGGCAGCAGTCACGTAGGGAGACCCTGCAGGTTGGCCTCCTGTCCACGTAACTACATCACCTGCCTGACGAACAGCAGCAATGCCACTGGATGAGGAGACATGTGAGGGGAAGTGTGTTCAGGTTTTTTTTTTTAATTATGAAAGGCTCTTCCTTAACTCACATCTAGAAACTTAGTTCTAAAAGACGTTCAGTATACTTTTCAAGACCTTGGAAAATTATGGACTAGAAAGCCGTGGTTCCTGGATCTGGCTGTGGGTCAGCAACACTGGGTGCCTGAGAACAGATTCCAGGGCCTCCATCCCAGACCTCCCGAACTGTAATCTCTGGGGGAGAGGCTCTGAAATCTGGTTTGGGTTTGGTTTTTATAACCACCTCCCAGAGTCATTCTTAGGTAGCCCTCCCCCAGGAAATATTTGGGAACCATTGATAGACAAAGGTTCAACTAATGGAATCATGATGGTTGAACTTTTTAAGCCTGAGGTGGGTCGGCCTCAACCCAGAAGAGAGAGGCTCAGTTTGGTGGCCCTTCCATGGCATGTGGTCCAAGCTCCATCTGTTCACATTCTTAGCGAATGACCTAGATGAAGACATAGAAGTCATGCTTACAAAACTGGGAATTATGCAAAAAATGCAATTTAATAAACAGCCTTTTTCACTTAATATGATCAACTTTTTCTTGTGTCATGAAGTGATCTTCAGAAATAGCTTTCATGGCTGCATCCTAGTCTATCCTACAGCTTGGAACATTGTTTCTAATTTTATGCTGTTATCTATAATATTGCAGTGGACATTCTTGGCTGTAAATCTTTGCATGTCTCGGGTTTTTTTTTTCCTTAGATAGGGCCCAAGTATGAATTACTGCATCAAAAGGTATAAATATTTGTCAAGTTTATGTATTACATATGTGTATATATAATATTTTATATAAAAGAAAACATTATATGTTTTATTCTGAGTATGTATATGTACGTATATTCCTTTTCAGAAAAGTCATTCCAAATTAGATCCCCACCACAGAATCTAATATGAGGATCATTATTTCACCAAACTGTCAGTAAAACTATGTATTATTATTTAAAAACAAGTAAGCGTGACAGGAAAAACTTTCTTTTATTTTTTTTTTAAGATTTTATTTATTTATTTTGAGAGAAAGATAGCACAATCAGGACCAGCAGCAGGCAGAGGGAGAAGCAGGCTCACCCCTGAGCAGGGAGCCCAATGCAGGACTCGATCCCAGGACCCTGGGATCATGACTGGAGCCGAAGGCAGGTGCTTAACTGGCTGAGCCACCCAGGCGCCCTTTTTTTTTTTTTATTTTTTAGCGTTATTGAATAATCGTACCTTTTCCCGCTACCACATGAGGCTTTCTCATATGCTAATTTATTAGATATTGGGATCCTTTGGAACCTTTCTCTCCTATCCTATCACTCTGTTGGTAGATTCTTATGCCCGCACCATACTGTCTTAAGGACTGTCACTTTAAAACATTTTTCAGTTAAATAGCAATGCAGACCCTTCTGATCTCACTTCTCTTTATTTTACAAATACTGTCAATCATCACTTCCTGTTATTCTTTCAGAGGAACTTTAAAATTACTTCATTAGATTCTTCCCAGAAAATACACTGGGATCCATTTGTATTGGAACCGCACTGAATCTTGGTATTTGCTCTTCCCCAGCAGGAGCACAGCCTGGCTTTGACTCAGACCTTTCATAGATCTCAGAAAGGTGTTTGATTTTCTTCCACAGGTTCTGTATACTCTGTGTTGTTCTTAGGTATTTTATATTCCTTCACTCTTATGAATCAGATTTTTTCCTTTATATTTTCTAGACGGATATTGCGAGTATGTGAGATAGCTACTGATTTTTACGTGTTTTTGTTTTGTATCTGTTCATTTGATTCGAGTTACTCTGACACTTTTCAGTAGGTTCTCTTGGATTTTCTAAATAGACAGCTGTATCAGTTACATTCGTGATTACTTTGTTTCCCCCTCTGTTTCATATTTGGTTGTATTAGGAAGCCAGCATCCACATCAAGCTTCTAACAGTGATGACAATGCTTTTGTTATTTCACCCTAAGATATGATGTTAGCTGCTGGTTTAATATTTTATAAATTAATCACAGTGAGAAATTATCTTTCTATTACTAGTTTTAAAAGAATTTCATTTGAAAACACTAGAACAGATGTTGAGCTCCAGTAAATGCCTTTTTTACTTTTTCCTTTAATTTGTGTTCTGTGGAAGGTAATTCTGGGAGATTGTTAAATAGGTGTTCAAAAAAGGTCCCACAGTTAAGGGATGTTGGGAAATGCTGTGTTCTATAGCCTCCTCATGAAGCTTTCCAGTGCTCCCAGATTGACCTCAAGTCTATTGTCTGGCTCATAAATTCCAAGTCCTCACGTAGAAGACATTTAATAGATCTTCATTGCGTGAGCAAATGAAAGACTGGAGAAATTAACAGGGCTATAAACAATTGGGAAGCGTGTTGCCTCAGATCCCAGTGAACTTCCTCTCCCTTTCGTCTCCTTCCTTTCCTTTCTTTCTCTTTCTTCCAGCCTCCTTCCAGAACTGCATGGAAGGCAGAGTGGAGCAGCTCGGGCACCGGTTAGACAGCAGTGTGCCTTAAGCACATCTCGGCCCTGCGTGGTTGAAATGCCATTCATAGCTGGAAAAATCGAGCTGTGAAAAGGCTTTATCCAGCAAATTCCAGTTTCTTGATCCCACAGGCTAATGTAGACTCCTTAGGAGGCACAGCTGTTTCAAAGATGATGTCACCTGAGCAAGCGGCCCTGGCCTTAGTATGTCCATGATGCAGCTAAGGGAAAAACAAAAATGAAAATAAAAGTCAGGTTTCACATGTAAGAAAGACCTAGAGTCTTAAAATGGAAGTGAAGCTTGGCCTGACTTAGTTTTTCAGCAACTGAAAGAGGATTAAAATTTTAAAGAAAGCGAGATATCTGTGATATTTATCTCAGCATTATTTGTAAGAGCCAAAAATGGGAAGCTATTTCAACTCCCAAGAGTAAGGAAGTGGCAAACTCAGTCATTAGACATTCGTCTTTGAATCGTCTGTAGCCGCTAAAAACTGTTTTCAAAGAATTTCTGATGTCATGAGGAAAAACTAATGGTGAAAAATCTCAATGCAAAATTATTTCAACATTTTGATCCCAATTTTAGAAAGAAAAAATTATATTCACAGAACAGTGACTGGATGGAAATAGATCAAAGTGTCAAAGGTAGTCAGTATCTGTGCTAATGTGGTCTCGTGCAAGCTGCTTACCCTGTCCTACACAGGGATAAAATGCCTGCTCCAGCAAGAGTGAGGACGAAGTGATAAAACGTGTATGAAATGCCTTATAAGTAGTGCGGTGCAGTGTGGTTTCATAATAATCCATTGTTCGGCAGTGTCCAGGAGTGGTGGTGACGGTGGTGCTCTTACTTGCTAGGAAATAATTATATATTCCTGATCATTTTATAAAACTTTTGTGATAACAAATGTTTGATTCTTCTCCCACTTGCATTTCTTGGGATTAAACATGAGGATAAACAAAAGACACTGCTTTAAAAATATTTCTAGATTCAACACAAATCAGAGTTGAAGGACTAACCCTTTCTTTTCATTCGCTCTCCTAGTGAAAGAGTGGATCAAGTATTATCAGTAAAAAATACATTATGTAGGGGCGCCTGGGTGGCACAGCGGTTAAGCATCTGCCTTTGGCTCAGGGCGTGATCCCGGTGTTATGGGATCGAGCCCCACATCAGGCTCCTCCGCTATGAGCCTGCTTCTTCCTCTCCCACTCCCCCTGCTTGTGTTCCCTCTCTCGCTGGCTGTCTCTATCTCTGTCAAATAAATAAATACAATCTTTAAAAAAAAATACATTATGTAAAGCTTTCCAACACTTACTATAAATTGAAATGTATTTAAACTCATAGGCCTGGATTTTTTTTTTAAGATTATTTATTTATTTACTTGACAGAGAGACAGCCAGTGAGAGAGGGAACTCAAGCAGGGGGAGTGGGAGAGGAAGAAGCAGGCTCCCAGCTGAGCAGGGAGCCCGATGCGGGGCTCTCTCCTAGGACCCTGGGATCACGCCCTGGGCAGAAGGCAGCCGCTTAACGACTGAGCCACCCAGGCGCCCCCATAGCCCTGGATTTTAAAATAAGGAAATACAACAGCTTCTCCACTGCACTCAAAAGTTGTACTTTATATATTTGTTTCACATCTGTGTGGCTTAAAACCTTAGTAACTCATACTCAAGAGAACAAAATGACCGTTTGGGGATGGTTTCATGCTCTTTTTAAAATGTCCTAGTCCCTATCAATGAACTGAACTCTCAAACTATGCACAGATGCCCATGTGAGCACAAACATTTCTAAAAATCTCATCATTACACAGGCCATTTCTCTAGATTTTGGCTTGAGAATTTAAAAATAGTGCTCCTAAAACACCCCAAATGTATATGCCATATTACTTTTGAGAGTGCTGATTTAATTACTGGATACCTACTAGAAAGTCTTAGATTTGTGTACTTGCTACGATTCACAGAATGCATTCCTGTAAATGCGCCCGTTGCAAGCTGCCTCAGCCTCTCAAGCTCTGATTTAGGGCAGGGAGTGTTCTCACAGGATGGGTAAGAAATCTAGGTTCTAATAAACCACTTATTCTATGTGAGCCTTAGTTTTTTCATTTGTAGAATGGGGATAAAAATAGTACCTACCCCGTAAGGTACTTAGGATGAAATCGATTTATTCATATAAAGACTTCAGCACATAAGAAATCCTGAAAAGTTAGGTATACAGTAGTCCTCCCTTATGCGCTCTTCTATTTTCCCTGGTTTCACTTACCCACCATCAACCACAGTCTAGAAGCAGATGCTTCTCCTTTTGACATATGGTCAGAAGGTCAGTAGTGGCTAATGCTACCTCACGGTGCCTCCATCGTTCGCATCTCATCACATAGGCATTTTATCATCTCACATCATCACAAGACGAGTAAGTACAGTAGAGTAAGATATTTTGAAAGAAAGACCACATTACATAATTTTTATTACAGCATATTGTTATAATTGTTCTATTTTATGAGTCATTTTTGTTAAGCTCTTACTGTGCCTAATTTATAAATTAAACTTTATCATAGGTGTGTATGTATAGGAAAAAACATTGTGCCTATAGGGTTCAGGCATCCACTGAGGGGCTTGGAATGTATCCTCGATGAATAAGGGAGGACTACTGTATTACTAAAATAATTAATGCCTTTTCCATTATTCCAAGCACAAGTCAGAACCTAGGCAGAGTGCATGGATGAATACCCAGAGGAGACAACATTTGCAGCTGGGATTTTGGAAGTCTATCATTGAAAAATGTACCTTGTTTTTTGTCATTCTTAAGCCCATCTTTGAGAAGATGGTGCTTGAGTGTCTTGAGGGATTTTCATCATCCTGAAGATTTTGTTTTCCTCTTGATACAAGTGACATTTTTTGCTATGATGTTAAAAAAATTTTTTTTCTAGCTTAAGCAATGGAAGAAAAAAGACACTGTCCACATATATCCTTGCATCAGCTCCTTGAACCGAGGCTGGGTCACTGAGCCCAGGAGCCATTTGGACGAGATACGCTGTAGCCTTCAGTGGACAGGGACAAGGAGATGTTCGGTCTCCCATCCTCCCTATCAATCCCCTGCCCAGCTGCTCAGAATCCCAGATGTCTATCTTTTTTTTTTTTTTTTTTTACGTTGATGGCTTGGAGCAATCACCACCGGAAGTAGCAGCCCTTTCTGAGAACGCAGGAAAAGGAGAGCCAGGGAGAGCCAGGGGCCAAAGCCCGTCTAATACACAGGATGCCCGTGCACAAGCTTGTCGGCTGTGAGCTGCGGCGATGCTCGTCTCTAGTCTTCCTGTGGCCTCTTGTTCCCTTGAATTCTTGTTATTGCAGATACCACCACAAAGTCCCTGGAACTCGTAGCTCTGGGAAAGCCTCTGATACAATAACGTTTAACACAGTTGATCAGCCTCGTGCCTGTAGGTGACCCATTTTTGTGCATCATACCTCAGGATCCACTCAGGCTCTCCAAGGTTGCTGGTTTTGAACCTCATCACTTTCTTCACACTTTGTTCACATTGGATACCCCGTGTCCTGGTTGTTCTTAGTTCCCTCAGTGCATCTGACACGTGCCTACCCACCTGGCAGTGTGACATCAGCGTACCTGAGTTTCCCCATCCCCTCATGTAAAACTCTTCTAGGCAGGCAGTGTAGACTATCATATATTAACTCATGTGTCCGACAGGTCCTACTTAGGGTGCCAGCAGCTGGGGGCTGTGTGGGACCCCAACACTACGGGGCTGAGCCTGGTGTAAAAGCAAAAGCCTTGGGCCAAGAAAGAGGAGCCCCGACTCCAGTTCTTGCACGGCCACTAGCGAGTCTGACCAGCTAGTCTTTGCCGGCTCTAATCCTCAGTCTCTTCACCTATCAAGACATGTGGTTGAACCAAATGATTCCTAAGAAGAGTTTGGGACTCGAGAGTTCTGAGTGTGTGGATCGTGTCCCGCAGGAAATGACAACCTATCAGAAAAGAGGAGATCGGCCCACAAACAGCACCAATACCAGCTGTTCTGGAGGAGCTCCACAAGGGAAGGGGAGGTGGGGAGTGGCCAGAAAAAAAGGTCCTAGAGTGATCAGGGAGGGAGGACTGCCCGAAGGAGATGACCCTTTACAAGGTAAATTAAAGAGCAAGTAAGATAGATGGTAAGAGATCATGAGACATGATTCTCTGCCAGACCAAGGGAATGAAGTAAGGGAAGTCAGGGGCAGGAATTTCAGCCTGGAAGAGACTAATCAAGGAGGGAAGAAGGCCTACAATAGGTGAGGAGCAAGAACCCAGAGCACAAGGCAGAAGGGGGTGGCTTGCAGGGAAGTCACTGGGAAGGACTGGGTTGTTGGTCAAGGCTCTCTGATGAAAGTGGTGCTTTAGAAAAATAATCTCGTCCTGCAAGGCAGATGGGGGAGAGGGAGGCTGGGAGGCAGCTGGGCAGGACAGAGGGACCAGAGCCCACATGAGGTGTGATGAGGAGACAGAAAAGTGAGTGAGGGAGGCCAGAGCCAGATGGCCACCTGGATGAGGGCACGGAGAAAGCCGGTCAGCCCCCGGACACTGGTTCCACACCTACTGTGTTCCAGATGCCATGTTAGGTGCTAGGGTACATTGGTGAGCCAGACAGACGAGGGCCTCCCTCTCAAGGTGCTCCTAATATCCTAGGACAATGACATGCCAACAGGAACATGGCAGAATGTCAGCTCTTGATAAGTGCTTTGATTAGGTTACGAGGGGGGGACAGGGAACCAGACTGGAGAGGCTCCTGTGTCAGGGAGTTCCCCAAGGAAGCACCATGTGCAATGTAGATATCTGGGGTTCAAGCAATCCCGAGGCGGGAATGGCCTTGGCATATTGAAAAGGTGGTACAAAGGCCAGTGTGATCGGACACTCAGACACTCGTTATTTCAACAAGTATTTATTGAGCACCCCACCCATGTGCCAGAGATCGTTCCAAGCATGTGGGAAGCATTAGTGAACAGAAGAGACTGAAAGCCCTGCTTAGGAAAGCATATACTCTACCAGGTGGAGGCAGAGAATAAGTCATAGATATAATACGTGGATTTGGTATTATGGTAGAGCCATGGGAAAGAGAAAACAATTTTTTCTTCTAATTTTTTTGCTGTTATAGATAATGCCGCAACAGACATCTCCATACAAAAATCTTTTTCGTGTATCTAGGATTTTTGCTAAGGATAGATTTCAAAAAGGAGAACTACCCCTATCTTAAATGCTTTTAACAGAAAGTATCAAATTGCTTTTCAGTGAGGTTATACCAACTGATTATTCCACTAATATATATAAGGGTTTTTTTTTTCACTAACCCTCACCAGAGTTGGGTATTACGAGCTCTTTAAAGTGTTGATATATTATGTCTTTAATTAGTATTGCTTTGATAATGATATGGAACACTGAATTTTGGCTTTTTATCATCTGTGAGAGAGAGTATCACTAAGCAAATTAAGAAGGTAGACAAGCTATACAAGAGCCCTTCCTAGTTCTTCTGTGTCTGGGACCCAAAGGTGGAGTGATTTATCAAAGTTCAGAGGCATCTTTTACTTCAAACTGACTCACATTAGCAACATACTTTAACAAGTATTTGTCAAATATAAACTGAAATATATTTAAGTATATAAATTATTTTAAAAATAATTTATTAAAGTTCTGCCTGGCAGGGTTGCCACTTAGGAAGTTCTAGCTTCTATTACATTATGAATTTGAAGATAAGAAACACCTGCTCTTCTTTCAAGAATTTCATACTTTAGGTTTTTCCTTGAAACCCCTATTATTCCAAGATTAGTGGGGTTTGTTGTGCTTTTATATAAACCTATATATTTATGTATACATCAAAAGCAATTCAGACTCTCCTTGACAATGATGGCCTGACTTACACACCTTTACATGTGAGTTACTTCCGTGCTGGGGACTCACTGCTGAACCATGGTGTCCACATGCCCCTCCACCCCTGCCTGGGCCCCATCCCCACCTCCCGAGGCCTGGAGCTGGGCTCTCCTGCCCAGGCCTGGGAAGGTGCTGAGATGGGGCAAGATTGCAGAGAGCCACCCAAGGTGGGACCTAACACTGGGTTTTCCACCGAAAGGTAGTGCTGCAGTTCTGGTTTGTCTCTTTGATTGGTGCGTGTGTGTGTGTGCATGTGTGTGAACATTGTAGGCTATCTTGCAAGCCAGCCATTGCTGTTAACACAGATTTCATGGGAGAGTGCCTGTCAAGTTTCAAATCAACAATTGGACCTGACCCTTTTGTGAGAACTGCGTGTGCTGCAGGGAGCCTGGTGACATTGACTGCTATTCTTCCAAGCCCAGGCCCCCCTCAGTGGTCTCTCTTCCTCTGTCCCAAAGATCTCCTGGCATAGCATCATCCAGGCCATGGGGCATGGAAATCAAAGTGGATTTGGGAGGGGTGTGATCTGGACTTGAATTCTAGCTATGCTGATGAATGACTTCAGACTTGAGATCCCAGAGTGTCTGTGAAACCAAAATTCCACATTCATATGTGTATATGAAACCCACACACTCTGCTTACACTCTGCAAGTACTGGAGTTTCACAGGGCATGAGATGCCATTGCTGGCTTCTATCAGTATTTCTAAGATTTGTGTGAAATTTCATAAGAATCTGTAAACGTGAACATTTCTACTCCTAAGGGTATTTACTAGTATAGTCAGTGCCTGAAAAAGTTTAGAAATTATTAAAAAATTAAATTTGAACATGTTTTGAAAAGTAGCTCCTTTTCTCCCCAGCTTTTCTTTAGGGAGAATGGAGAGAGCTGGCCCCTTGTTGTTAGGGCAGCCCTAGGACCATGCAGGAAGACAGTGGGGAGAACTCTCCTCCCTCACTTTTGAGGAGAAACAGGATTGCAGTGTCTGTAGCCGGGACAGTCTGCTTGAGGGCGCTGAATTCCCCTGGTGCTCCTCATCTCCAAGCAAACCACCGGCTCAAACCCAGGTTTAAAACATTGTCTGGGGGCGCCTGAGTGGCACAGCAGTTAAGCGTCTGCCTTCGGCTCAGGGCGTGATCCCAGGGTTGGGATCGAGCCCCACATCAGGCTCCTCTGCTATGAGCCTGCTTCTTCCTCTCCCACTCCCCCTGCTTGTGTTCCCTCTCTCGCTGGCTGTCTGTATCTCTGTCGAATAAATACATAAAATCTTTTTTAAAAATTAAAAAAATAAATAAATAAATAAAACATTGTCTGGAGAACGCCTGGGTGGCTCAGTTGGTTAAGCCTCTGCTTTCGGCTCATGTCATGATCCCAGGGTCCTGGGATCAAGTCCTGTGTCAGTCTCCCTGCTCAATGGGGAGTCTGCTTCTCCCTGTGCCCCTCCCTCCTGCTCATGCTCTCTCTCTCATAAATAAATAAAATCTTTAAAAAACCAAAAATAAACAAAAAACATTGTCTGGAGACAGCTAAGACCTGGAGTCCAACTGCCTGTGTTCCGTATCCACTGAAACACATTTCTTATTGTGTGACCTTAGGCAAGCTGCTTGGCTTTTCTGATGCTCCAGTTTTCCCATCTGTAAAATGGGAATAATGTTAGTGCCCACTTCAGGGTGTTACGGGGATTACACGAACAGCTGCGCATGTGGAGGGCTTTGTACTCCAGGTAAATAACAAGCACTTGGTAAAAGCTGGGTGCTAGTATCCGATCGTTTTTTCACATTTCCTCAAAATTTAGGTGACATATTTAAATGTTGTCTATTCTGGTGCTTCACAACTTCACAGAAATGTAGAAACTTCAGATGACATAAAAACTAGCAATGAGATCAGTTAAATATTCGGAATATAGCCTGGTAAGGTGGCTAAAGAATTTCAGTTTTATTGGTATAGAAAACATGGGTGCCTGTGATGACCTAATTTCTTATTCTTAGAAACATGGCAAAATTGTGTTGGACAGTTGAGAGTGCAGTCCCTTCTGTCCCAGGACATAGAATCAGGGGTTCAGGGCCTAAATTTGATCAGTTGGAACATTTTAGAAATAAACAGTTTAGGACTAAATGGGTTGTTGGCTGCAGGAATGGGGAGCTAGAGAAAACTGTGCATATTCATACCCTTGAACTTCTTTCCCAGGGTCAAGGGTCACCACCCTGGGATGCTTGGGACATGGCTCCCCCTTATCACCTCCAACAGGGATTCCTTTCCACGCTCCCCATTCCCAGAACGTGCTCCCATTCGCTGTCAAGCGTTCTCTGAAGGTGTTGCCTTTCCACCTGTTGCTTGGTAATGAGGGAAATGTATTCCAAAGTACTCCTTTCTTGTTCCCCTGGGCTGCAAAGGAAGGAGGGAGTAGTCTTTGCCCAGCCCTCCCCCCATTCCACATATGCATAAATACAGGGAAGTGTGGTTCTTCTTTGTGGAAAGGAAATCTTGGTGGGGAGGGAGGGTCTCCGAGGGAAGTGAAGTGCTGGCGGTGGAAGGCCTGGTGGGGAGGAGCGATGTTACAGCTCAGCCATTTTCCACAGAAAGCAGACATTCCCCATCACTTTTCCCCACCATCTCTGGCCACCTTGCCCCACTCCAGCCATATCACTGAGCCAGTCCTTGGCCTGTATCCCATCAGTTGATCTCCTCGGCCCCCTGAATAGGAACCCTCACTGACATTTGCTAGGCCCACTGTGCAGTTGTGCAGGTTGAACTCCATGAGGGCACTGGGCAGGGGAGCATGTGCGGGGTAAAATCCAGCGAGCTTGCTAAGCTATGAACCCTGGTGCAGGGCTGTGGCTGCCTGGAGGAAGGGGCATCATTTTCCAGTTTGCACATTGGGCGGGTAGTGGCCCCAGTGGTATCTAATCTGAACTGCATACCCCCCTCCCCCCTTCTTCAACCCCCATCCGCCATACAGGGGAATTCTTTGGGGATTGGCTTTCATGGCCATGACCTCAAGGAACCCAAGGGAGCTGTAAATGATGTGCTGGCCTCACTGATCACTAGTGACAAGGAGGGGAGATGGTTCATAATTTCATTCACTACACTGAGTGCCCTCTGTGGGCAGGCACGGTGCTGGGCGCGGGGCTATGCATCTGGCCGTAGGCATGGGCCTGCCTGCAAGGGCCCACAAGCAGAAAAATGCAGTGCCCCTGGTGAGCACCATCATGGCTGCAGGCACAGGGTGCCCGGCGCCCACAGAGGAGGTGTGCCCAACACTGGAGGGACGGGGACACTTCCCAAAAGGAGGTGGGCCTGAGCAGGTTCTAGCAGGATGTCCAGGAGCTGGCTGGGTCCACTTCCCTGGGGTGGTGTCTATGGTGCCAATGGAAGCAGGAACGGGAATTGTGCTGAGCAAAGGTACATTTCAGAAGACCCAGAAAGTCTGCAAGATGCCTCACCTGTGACTAGGCCTCAGTGGGGAGGGGAGGTAGGGCTGAGGTCTCTAGATTTTAAGCTTTGAAAATCTGTCATTAACAAAAGAGTAAACTGCCTGTCATTCTCCTTTTCTTGGTGGTTGTATTTCTAGGCCCAGGAAGCTTTCTGGTCTCTTGCTTTGTGACAACTTGCTAAGTTTCTTTTCTGTTTCCCTCTCCCAGATACTTACTGGAGCAAGATTTCCCAGGCATGAGGATTGGTCCAGAGCCCACCACCGATTCCTTCATCGCTGTGATGTACGGGGAGACTGAGGGCAGCACCCCAGGGAACGCTCTAGTCGTGGACCCCAAAAAGCCATTTCGAAAGCTTAGTCGCTTTGGAAATGCTTTCCTGAATCGGTAAGGACCAGCAGCCTGCCATCTTAGGTCAGGTTGTTTAAACCTTTACTTTGAATTCTTGCCAATTATGTATAAAGTTTCAAAAAACAGAATGGAGCAAGTGTATTCTAGAAGAGAGAAGCTATAAAGAATATGCTTATTGTACTCAAATATTTGAAAAGATTATCATAGAAAATGGTCATTTACTACCTATTCTGGGTGGCTTCAGAGGAGAGAGCTGAGGCCTGGGATTGGATGTGATAAGGCCACACAGTACAGGGAATACATTTCTAATAATTTCAGCTGCTCAGAAATGGATCAAGTTGCCTTGTGAGGCAGCGAGCTCCCCGTCAGTGACACTGTTAAGTGGTGGCTGGATGGCCACCGCTGAGGCATGGTGTGCTGGGGACTCCTGTACTGAGAACTTAGCCCAGAGGACCCCTGGGGTTCACCTGACCCCCAGATTCAGCCTGTTGATTATTCCAAGACAGGTCACCTCACCTGCCCCTTATGCTTCTCACTCCCAGGCTCTGAGCTGCTTCCTTATTCATTAAGGCCGGGCAGGGGAAAGAGAGGCAAAACAATACAAAAGTTACATTTGTGACTTGGTCCTTCTATGACAGAGGTGAAGTCGTGGGATGGCTGAGGTTCTGTCTTAGCTGGAGCTGTGTTTCGTTTGTACTGCCCTGTACCCCCTCTCCAGAGCTCCCAATGAAACGGGGGGTGTGGACGCAGGGCACCTGCCCTCTCGGACTGACCTGCTGTCCCCTCCCTCTCCTTCCTCCTCTTTGCCACTCCTAGCTTTTTGTTTTGTTTTGTTTTTAACTCTCTTTCTTCTCTCCTGCCCTACCCCTCGCCCCTCCATTCCTCTCTTTTATGAGTCTCCTGCCTGAGACCAGTTACTCTGGGGAAGTGGGCTGTGGGGGTGCAAAGCCAGGGAGGGGTCATCCAAACAAAAGAAACTGCACTTCTTTTTAGATGGTTTAGAAAATAGGAACGGATCCTCCCAGCCAGCTGCCGTCCTCCCAGAGGCTGAGGTGCCTCATTGCCCAGCTCGGGGAGGGGGTACCCCTCACAAGGACAAGGGGAAGAATGCTGTGTCCAGGCGCTGTGTGGTGGCTCTGCCGAGGGCAACCCAAGCAACCTCCAGAGATGCCTCTGGGAGAAACCGGACTTGAGGGGCTTTTTGATGCTCTTATCATAAATCAAAGGAGGCATCCAAATGGCATCTGGGGAATATGGCAGTAGGATAAACAGAAATCCAGAGATGATGTAGATGGAGTCACAGAGAAGTTCCATCTTGCTGCTGACAGTGATTTTCAGAATACTGTCCAGATGACTTTTTTCCACCTGCAGGATGCTCTCTGGGAGGAGTTTCCTCCTCATCTCCAGAGAGGCCTCGGTTGGCACCAGAGCCTCTCCTGTGGGAGAAGTAGGGGTTGAGCCCAGGCGGGAGAACACCAGAGGGTCTCCTGAGACAACTGAGGGGAAGTGGGACAAAAAGCTCCCCCATCAGGGCCTCCCGGGGAGCCCTGGTCATGGAGCAGGCAAGAACCAGGCTTCCTGTCCCAAGATGGGTCCTGGAAGTTTCCAGAGGCCTAGAAAGTGCAGGGCATAAGCTCCTTCTCCATGAGAGACTGCCCGGAATCCCATGGTTTCATTACCACTGCCTTTAGTCTTACTCTCTTTTTGCCTGACAAAGGCTTAAAAAAGAAACAAGCTGCCACTTTTTTCACACTCCTAGTTTGTGGAGTCCATATTCACAAGGGGAAACCCTGGAAAAATGGCCATCGGCTTGTTTTCTTTTGGCAGTTGGTTTACTTCCCTAACAAATCTATCTTTTTTCAAATGCCAAAGATGCAGCAGATGAGTATGGAAAAGAGGCATTTAAGAAAATTTTGAATGGCAGGGCTCGTGATCTGGGATCTAAAACTTGCTGAAAATAATCCATGCATTATATAATCAAGCATTAATTGAGAATACATAGAAAATATTAGCAAATAATAATATGGCACTTACTGTATGTCAGAGTTCTAAACTTTACTTGTATGTCAGCTCTAAATCTTCAGCAAACCCCTGTGACCTAGGTGCTGCTTTTACTCCCAACGTAGACAGCGGGAGTTGATGCATAGAAGGTAATTTAACTTCCACACGGTCACTCAGCTGCTAAGTGGCAGTGTTTGAATTGGAACTCAGACCATCTGGCCCACAATCCCTACTAGTGACCACTGGACTGCCAAAGGGTGTGACATTTGGACTGAGAATCACTGCCCCCTATCGAACTTTGAAGGCTGTCTTTAATGTAGCCCACGAACAATGATGATAAAGGTGATGATTTTGTCCCCAATTATAGATAAAAAATTCATATACACTACTTTTTCTGGGTTAATAAGACCCAGAAAAATGGCTATTATGGCCATTTGACAGATGAGAAAACTGAGAGCAAAGAAGTAAAATGACTTACCTAAGAAAAGGCAGAGACAATATTAGAATTCAGTTTCCTCTTCCCTTCTGTCCACCACCCTGCACCTCATGGAGCACTGGCAAAGAAGAGTTTCAGTTCCAGCCACACTGGTGGCCACGCATATGTGAGACTCATGTGTAAGGGACGCGCCTCATTGCACCTAAGAGTAAACAGCATGACTAAGTCACATCCACACAACAGTGCTGTTGTTTCAGCCAGTGCTTGCGAAAGAAAAGAGTCATTTAGTGTAGGGCGCTCAAACATGTGTATGTAATTATAGTGTCCCTGTGGGAACACCGGCGGGGCTAGCTCTAGCGGCAGGCAAAGTCCTCTTTGCATCACATACTTCTGGGAACAAGGTCAAAATACAGTACTTAGTAGGAATGGGAATTGGTTGGTTGTCTGCAAGGGAGAACTTTCTCCCCCCATCCACCGAGCAACCTACGGCCGGCCGTTCACCCCTGGGATAGTCTCATTACCCTGGCGCTCTCATTACAGGGCATTGGCTTGAGGCTCTGCCCCCAGGGGCATCTTTAAAAGAGGTTAGTACTTTACAAGGTAGTACCAGGTGACACCTGGAGGGTGTCAGCCTAGAAGCCTTAGGCAAACCCGCGCAGCCTGAGTTTCTACGCAGAAGGCTGGTTTCTAAGAAAGTAAGGGAGGGTCTAGGGAGCAGTTCTGAGAAGAGAAGACAAATTCCCAAAAAGGCAGCTTCAAATTATAGAAATTCCACACTTGAACAATCAAAGGTGTTGAGTCCACAACCTAAAGAGTTCTGTGGAAACAACCTATGCTCCCTTGCCTGGAAGAGGAATTCCCCAGTCGGGCCTGTCTTGGAGCCGCTCTGTGGGAACGTGGTCACTGAGGCTCCACGGTCTGGTACCCGGAGGCAGCTCCAGCTTATGCAGGGGGAAATGGGTGACGCGCAGCCCCCAGGGCACGAGGCCTTGGAGGCACTGCGGATCTTGGTTGGTTCCAGAAGTGTCCGGACTGGCTCTGACATTTCCCTCCAGCAATCTGCTTTTGAACTGGATGTTATGTTTCCCCTCAGTCCACTTTTCTAAACATGGTAGTCTTTTTTTTTTTTTTTTATCCAGATAGCTGTGAGCATTGTATTTAGTTTAGGATCTAGTTTAATTTTAAATGGTAGTCTTCCACAGAAGAAATTCTTAATCTCATTTCCTCGTTGCCTCTGTTTCCTTTTGAAAAATGACTTTAACCAGTGGCCCTAGGGATCGAAATTTTGAAACTTTCTGTCGAGCTGAAGGAATCTGAATGGTACTTCCAACGCACCTGTCCTTTTAGCCAGGACTGATGACAGCGATGGTAAAATACAAACCCACTGGCTCACGTTGGTGTGAAGATTTAGCAATAATAGAATATATTTGTGTATTTTTGGACTTATACTCTATCTCTCACCTCTCTGTAATTAAATGAAGCTTTAGTAATAGGCTTTTTTTATATACATATTACAGTCACTTAGTCCCATTGGAGTTTTTTTTTTTTTAACTGACTTCCCACAAGCATCCAGCATCAGTCCAGACACATGCGGGCTCCATCAGCTAATTTAGATGGAGGGGAAAAGAGGCTTTTGCCAAGAATCACCAGCAAATCTGTTACTTTCTTTTTAATATGAGTGATGAACTGGTTCTATTGGTTTATTTGTTGGTTTTGTGGTGTGTTTATCCATCACAAACCCCCCGAAGCTCTTCTCATTAATCTTTAACCTCAGGATTTGTGGTGGCTGCCAGGTTATGAACCACCGTTTTTCACTGGCAGCTGCCTCTACGGTCCCGGTCCTGAGAGTCCAGAAAACCAGCTTTACCCCCTGCACTCGAGCAGACCTTCCAAGCACCCGTGCGTTGCTGTTCTCGCTGTGGCAGTCAGGAAAGAGAGGCTTTGGTTTAGAAAAGTACATATTTGCAGGGCGCCTGGATGGCTCAGTCGTTGAGTGTCTGCCTTTGGCTCAGGGCGTGATCCTGGCGTTCTGGGATCGAGCCCCACGTCAGGCTCCTCTGCTGGGAGCCTGCTTCTTCCTCTCCCACTCCCTTGCTTGTGTTCCCTCTCTTGCTAGCTATCTCTCTCTCTCTGTCGAATGAATAAATAAAATCTTAAAAAAAAAAAGTACATATTTGGGTTGCACCAATGAAATTGCCAATATTCAGCCAGCCTTGACTTGTAGAAGTAGTGATGCGATAAGATTCTATCTGAGGGGTTAGCTGTGGGCCTCTTCTAGTCTGGATGTGAAAGCCTGGGCAGTGGAAGGTTCGATCCGCTGTTTGTGGCAGGACCATATAATGATAATGATTGTGGGTTGGTTGTCAGAGACTTTCTGTGTATCGTGTGCTCTTTACTGTGCCATCTTAGGAAGTCATGTGCACTCTCTGGTCCCTCTCTAATCAGTCTATGAGCCAGGGTTGAAGCTGCCTCATACTCTGTCCCTTGTAAGCATCCAATATTATCTGAACCTGATGACAAGGTGAGAGTTCTTGGGCTGGCAGAATTCCTCAGACCCCTAGAGCTCGCAGTGTGCGTGAGCAAGGTCCTCTGACTGCTGGCATCTCTACCCTCCAGCAGTGGGCTGAGAGCACGTCACAAGGGAGCCTCTGGTGTGGAGTTCCAGGGCTGTGGCACGTCACTCCCTTGTTGGGGGATGTCGCCCTCTGTGATAAGGTGCACAGTAGTGGTCCAGATGCACGAAATGGTGGTAGCAGCCTAGTAGTCGAAAACCCCAGCATCCCAGCTCCATCACTTACCAGCCGTGTGACTTGGCAAGCTGTGGTATGTGCCCCTCTGTGCCCCAGTCTCCTCCTGTGTAAATGGCAGCACACAGCCCCTACCTCTCAGGTTGTGGCAAGGATTGAGTGAGTTAAAATGTATACAGAAAGTAATTAGAGCAGTGTTTAGACACATAGTAGGTGGACAGTAAATGTGCCATTTTGTTACTTTCGCTGCTGGATATCACTGCCTTGTTCGGAAATCAAAAGCAGCGTGAAGGTACTGCCTGGTTCTTTTGAAATGTTGGTCATCAGATTGGAACGTTAGCATTTAGAGGCCATTTTAAAATCCCTGCCCCTCTCACCTCCCTGTTTTACTATGCAGCAGGACCGGACAGCCCAGACGATTTCTTGATCCAGCCCTCTTTGCGCTGCTACCCCTGAGCTTCCTTTGGGTGTGGGAGTGGCAGAGAATGGGGGTCAAGCGCAGAGTTTGTGCCCATCCTCCCCTCCTTTTATCAGAGAACAAGATGCCTCAGGGCAGTCCTGGGTGAGGAGACACTCGCTCCTGGGCTTCACCGGCACAGGGCTGCTTATTTCATGAGACCCGCAGAAGGCACAGGGCGCAGATGCGCTTACGTTAGTCAGTCTGGGAAGGGGGAGGAAATCCGTCTTGGGAGAGCAAATCTGTGCTTGGAAACATTTCAGCACACAAACGTGAGCAAGAAAAGCCTGACCTAGGGCTGACTGTAATATACCCAATGAAGAACCTTGCCTTTCACCTTCCTTTCTTAGAGCATGAAAGTAAGACAGGATCGCTGTAACAGCATTCCATTAGGGTTTTTTCTGATTCCAATATAATTATTTAAGAAAATGTATGTATGGTTCTAACTCCTCATGCATGAGGCTTGCCGCCACACAGGGGTCTGAAAGCGGACTTGTGCTCTGTCCTCCCTTGCCTCACCACCCCTCCTACCCACCCCCTCCCCGTTTTTTTTTTTTTTTTTTTTTTTTTTTTTTTTCTGCCTCCCTCCCCTTCCCCCCCTCTTCCCCCTCCTCCCCTGTTTCTGCAGTTATCCCTGCCTGCCCCCTTGTTTATTGTGTGGTCAGATCACCACATTCACCACATCTGACCACATCTTGTTTTGTGGTATACAGATTTTGCCTGATTTCGCCTCTGCTGTTGTGTCAGGAGGCATGCGAGTTATTGAAAGTTTGTCACTTTGCAGAGAGAGAGTGGACAGTTTATACTTTTTGGATGCCTCTGTTAAGTTCACACTAGAATCCAGGGTTTTTGTGTTTTGGAAAAATTGATATTGAGTGTGAGCTTGTGGTTTTGGAGAAAGGTCAGTCTCTCACAGGAATACTTTACATAAGACAGTTTCACATACATGCAATTTTTCAGCATTGTCAAATGTCTCAGGCTGTCTAATAAAAAGGATGGGACTGTGATAAGAGACTGAATCATTACTGACAAGAAATACGGTCTACCGCAGATGTGCTCAGAGCTCTGGTCCTACCTCAGCTCCAAGCATCGAATGTGGTGGTTTTTTCTCTGTGGACTTAGAAAGAATGAATGCTTGGTGATCTCTCTGTGCTTCATTTTCACAGATCTGTTCTCCCAGTGTTGGGCAGTGGGGTTTATGGAAAGGTCTGGAGGGTGCATGAGGGGCCCGAGAAAATCAGAAATGAGGGGTTCTCTTAAATTACCCTGACCCTTTATTTTTAACATTGTGAGGTTTTTAACTTTATGGGTTGAGTTCTACTCAGCTGACGTCAGAAATATTAGGTTGCCGTCTCCAGCCAGCCATGCATTCATGGTGCGACCTCAAGATGTCCTAACTACTTTGTGCTTCAACTTTTCCAGCTGCAAAATGATCGTATCTTTTGCTACATCACCCTGGGCTGACCTGAAAATATAGGAAAGAATGTGTGGGAAACTTGTCCTGAGCACCTTCAAAGAAAGCTATTTTGAAATGTCCTTAATTGTACCTCTTGCTCAGGACGGCCCACCTCCGGCCCTGGGGCCGTGACCCCACCCTGGCCCTGGGGAGGGGAGGGGAGGGCGGCGTGACCCCACCCTGGCGGGGTGGGGGGGTACTGTGCCATCCACGTGTGCACTGTGAAGGCTGGCGTGGCCGCCCTGTCCTGCATTCCCAGCATATTTACTTTCTGAGTGATCCCACCAGTTCCACTGAATGGAAGAATTGAGCTTGCACTGCGGGTTTTCCAGCTTTCTGCCCACATAGATACAGAAGTTAGCCATTTACAATACAGGAAGAGGAGAGGCATTCTATAGTTTTTGCCTTAAAACAGACTCAGCGGGACGCCTCGGCTGCTCAGTTGGTTAAGCGTCTGCCTTTGGCTCAGGTCATGATCCCAGGGTCCTGGGATTGAGCCCCACATCGGGCTCCCTGCTCAGCGGGGAGCCTGCTTCTCCCTCTGCCCCTCCCCCTGTCCCTGCTCGTGTTCTCTCTCTCTGTCAAATAAATAAATAAAATCTTAAAAAAAAAAAAAGTCTCAGTACCTACTGGAGATCCACCTTGGGTGGCTCGGCTGTCTGGGTGAAAGTATCAAAGTGTTTCCCTCTGCTACTCTGGAGTTACTCACTATTAAAGCTAGAAAGGACCTCACCGGTCCCCATCCAAGTGTCTCTATTTACACATAAGGACACAGGCCCAGAGCTGGGAAGCTCTTGTCCAGGGTCCCACAGCAAATTATTGGCAAAGGCTGAGCTGAACTTGAACCCAGTCTGCTGACCTAAAGGCCAAATTTTCCTCCCATGCCACTCTGCTTCCGTGAAGCTAAAGCAGGGCAGCTGACTGCAGGGGGATAGGGATGAGAAGGAAGAAATGAGGCACCTGGAGGATTTGGGGTGTTGCCCACAGGTGCTTGCCCCATGCTGGGCCTGCAGCCACATGGGCACCAGACTGGATGCTGAGTCCCCTGGGCAACAGTGAAAATAGGCCCCAGTACTTTCACGGTCACACTAGGGAGTGGGCAGCGTGGCTGGACAGGAAGCTTGGGGTACTCCAGCACAGTGGGGCAGTGACCCCGAAGGGGGCATGGTGTGCCTGGGAGAAGAAGTCCAGGACGCTTGGACAAGCAGCAGCACGGAGAAGGGGCAGACGAGGCTGATGGGCTTTGGATCAGGCTGACGTGGGTTTAAGGCCCAGCTCTGAGTAATGCTGAGTAAGTTACTTCTCCGACGTTAACGGGAATTTCTTCCTCAAGGGGCTACTACGAGGAGCAAATGAGATGGTGTTTGTAAAATATCTACGTGTTCGGTAAATATCAGCTAAGATCAAAATTAACAGTTAAGGATCTGGTGGCAGAGAGCAGCAGGTTCCTTCCCATAGCTGCCCCCGGGCCAGCGTCGGGTCCCCGTGGGCCAGTGGAGGTGCTGTCAATCCCCTGCACGCCCCCGCTTTATGGACAGTGTCAGTGAGCTCGAGAGGCCAAGGAGCTCCCTCGAGCTCGGAGATGTGCAGTTCCTGATCCCGCCTTCAACCCCTTCTTTCCAGATTCATGTGCTCCCAGCTGCCCAATCAGGTCCTGAAGAGCATCAGCATCATCGACAGTCCCGGCATCCTATCTGGGGAGAAGCAGCGCATCAGCCGAGGTCAGTGCCCACCCCCGCCCCTCCTCTGGCATTGCCAGGCCTCCCTGTCATGTCAGCAGAGGATTTCTGTCTCGAGGGGATTCTATCCACCCCCACCCAGGATGCCTCCAGCACCTCTGGACAGCCCAGGGTCCAGAGCCGGGGGTGGGGGGGCGCAAGAAATAGCAGGAGGCATAGAAAGCATCAAAGGTTCTGCATTTCAGTTAATTTTCTGGAGCGGTAGCTGTCATCTCTTAGTTCCTTTACATGCTGCCGTCTGCCACGAGCTCCTGCCTCGCGTAATTCTTCTGAGTTTGGGGCGGGGGGACATACATATCGCTACTACCCATTCCCTTGGACACATGACAAAAAATAAAGGAGACGAGTAGTCACTGCAAAGGAAAGAAGCCCTCCCGCCGCTCTTCCTACCTCCCCTCTCGGCACACGTCCCACGCCGTGGCCTCTGCAGCCGCCCCCCCCCCCCCCCCCCCCCCCCCCCCCCCCCCCCCCCCCCCCCCCTGCCCTCTCCCCCCCCCCCCCCCCCCCGCCCCGACGTACCAGCCTTCCTCGTGGCACCAGACACTGCTCCGTATGCTGGGGACGCAGCAGAAACAGGCCTCAGGCCTGCCCTCAAGGAGCTAATGTTCTGAGGGGGAAGTCAGACATCGAGCCAGTTATCACAGGGAACTAGAAAGTAAGAACTGAGATGGAGCGTCCATCAGGGTGGAAGAGGAACAGGTCTGGCCTTGCCGTGTTGGGAAAGACTCCCCAGTGGAGGCGACATCAGACCCAAGACCTAGAGAGTGAGTAGGAAGTACCTAAGGGAGGCCATGCAGTGGGGACGGAGAGACTGGAAGGCATTCAGAAGAGAACACGGAGCATAGAAAATGCTTGAGAAGCGACGCCTGGGCTTCTTCAGCCTTCAGAAAATGAGGCTGAGCCATAACCATTTCTAGGCCTTTACGTGGTTAAACAGATGGGCCTGCTGACTTCCCACCCACGCTGGAGAAGGGGCCCTCGGGGGTGGCCCGGAGGACATGGCTTACTCACAGTGAAGAAGCCTGAGTGGGAGGGCACCGGTTCGATTCCCGTTCGATTCCCACAGTCACAGAGGCGGGTCAGGTTGCCCTGGCCCTCGAAACAAAGGCCAGTCCTTTGAGGCTTTGCTGGGAGGGAGAAGAGGGAGCAGATGACTTGCTGCTGTCACTCGTCCCAGATAAGTCTTCACAACCCCTTGACCAGCACGCCAGTAAAGCTGTGTTTAGAAGTGCCAGGGATGAGCGGTGATGTGTCTGGGATCACAGCCCGGGGTTCTGGCCAGGCAGTGAACTCCCCCGGCACCCGTGACACAGAAGCTACACAGGCCCTGGGGATACTCGCAGGAGCTAGAAAGCAAGGTCTGCGAGATGGGTAAAGAAAGGCTCCTGAGGCTTCTAAGCCCTCGTTTCTCATGGCATTTTGGGAGTGCTGACTTTGCAGCCTCCACGGACTCTGGGAGAGCTGGGTCCTGCCTTGCTGGGCCTTCACCCTTCAGTGACTTATAGAAAAAAACCAGCTTAATACCTTTTTGCTCTCATAAATATCTGTTAGTTTTATTTTCTGTTAGAAAAGTATTGTAAACGTAATGTTTGTTGTAAAGGATTCCATCAATGAATAGGGGTGTACAAAATCTGTCACAGTTAACAGTTGTTAATGGTGTGTTCCAGCTCCTTAGGGACTTTTTCCTGCACATGTGCAAACATATCATATCTTAACCGAAGTGCCATTTCCCAGCACATTTTCTGCAACTTGGTTTTTTTGCCCTTACAGTCTATCACAGACATCATTCCATGTCAGCATATTCAAACTCCTTTATTCCTCTTAACAGCTGCTTAGTTTCCTTCAAAGGGACATAACAGTTTATTTAACTAATTTGTGGATATCGTGATGGTTAGTAATTTTCTACTGTTACAAAGAGTGCTACAGAGAGACATCATTTTTGTATCTTTATGCTTCACTGCCAATAGATATTTTTTCAGAGCCAGTTTAGGACCACTCATTTAGCCCCATAAAAGTTGCTCTGCAGGTGAAATGTTCTAAGAGGAAAGTAAAGCAACCCCAAGTCCCACAGCCTTTCCAAGCTGTCCGTCTTTTACTGCCGCTATCATTTGGCCAATTCTCACTGTCCCTATTCTTCAGGGCCTGTCCTTTGCTCTGTAGTTACAAGTGTCTTTCAGACTGTGGCTCCTTTATGGTCATATAGCATGACAGACTGCTTCTGGGAGGCTTTGAAGACCAGTTCTTTTTAACCCTTTCTAGCAATCTGACTCACATCCTGGTCCTGCTCATGACGGCATGCGCTTACTCACATCCATGCCCAGAAATAGCACATACGGTTCCAGGGGTCGGTGCTCGGCGGCCCTTGCCGCCCTGACAGCCAGAGCAGCTGGTGGGCCAGGGCCAAGGACTGCTAAGGATGATGGCAGTCTGCACCGGGGCTGACCTGCCCGAGCTCGAGTACCAGCCTGTGTTTGGGATAGTCGGTGGCTCGAGTCCCTCGGCTGTCCGTTTCCACACATTAGCTCCAAAGAGTCTATATGATTTCAAAGCTGCTTCGGCTTAACCTATTGCACACAGTGCCGCGTTCCCACTCGTCCACCCGCTGCCTCCATCCCTCCAGCCTCGCCAGGCACGGCACCACCTTCGCCAGTAGCTTGTGTCAACATTGGAGGAGGGAGGAGGTACAAACTGTGACCCCCGCAGGACATTGGAAACTCCTGCCATTGACTTTATTAGTGGGGCTGTGACTTCCTTACGGGTGTCCTGTCTCTAAAAGAGGAAAGATGGCAGCCGCTGTGCCTTCTGCTTGTCCCGTGGTGCAGTTGGTGGATCAACTCTCAAGAAGCAGAGGCTCGTCAGGCAGATCTGTCTTACACGTCTAAAGGGTCTCTCTAGGTGTACGTCCGTAACAGCAGTATGAGAACAGCAACCACGTGGAGCCCTTGCTATATGTCTACACTGTGCTCATCTTTTGGGATTTGCCGTCACATTAAACCTGCTTATACACTGACAGAAGCTCAGCCCTGGCCAAGGAAAACCCCCCCTGCCCTCCCTCCCCGGAGAAAGCAGAGCCTTCCAACAATCATGAGAGCTCTTTCCCCAGCAACTAGGCAGATGGGTGACTGAGCTTGACGTCTGGGGAATGGACACAGAAAACACTGTTGTCAGGGTGACACTTCAGGAGAACAGGTTCAGAGGGTGATTGCTCCAGGTTGTCGCTGAAGGCTGCAGATGCTGTGGGACCCAGTCCACCCTCCAGCTGTAGGACTGTGCAGCCCTGGCTGACTGCGAGAGCATGCTGGACAGGCGGTGCGGCCGCAGGAGGAGGTGGGGAGGGGCTGGTGACTGCTGAGCCCCCCAGGAAGACCCGCTGACTGCACCACACCCAGAGTTCTCCCTGTCAGCAGGGACACAGTAGACGGCGGGGGGGTGCAGCGTCGTGCTGCCTTGCTGGGTCAAATGGGGAAGGAGGGACTTGAACTTGGGGAGCTGGCCTCACATCATCATTGGCATCCCCCACGCACCCCTAGGGCACCTCCCAGGTGTCCAGAGCTCTGGGGACCAGAGGGTCAGTGAGGGTGTAGCTCTAGGAAGGAATCCTGATGCCTTAGTGGTGAAAGCAAAAATGGGGACTCTGAATATGAGGTTCAGTAACATAGCTCAGCTCACCAGTGGCTCCATTCTTCCTGGCTCATTCCTCTCTCATGACGTCATAAGCCTGCTTCCTTTTTATCCGGTGCCAAGTAGAGGGGGTAGGTGTGATTACAAGAAGGACATAGCATTCACAGTCATGGCTCTTCTCTAGGCCAAAGTCGTAGGTGATGGGAAGAAACATTTGACGTTTCTACATGATAGTTCATATTCTGTGGTGTCAGGTTTGAGGCAAAACATGGCAGATCCACTCTTATGTTAGAAGTGACCTTTACCACAACAGGTGTTAGCAAGGATGTGAAGGAAAGGAGCCCTCTTGCACTGTTGGTGGGAATGCAAACTGGTGCAGCCACTGTGGAAAACAGTATTTTTAACTCAGAAAGTTAAAAATGAAACTACCCTATAATCCAGTAATTGCACTACTGGTATCTACCCAAAAAATACAAAAACACAAATTCAAAGGGACACATGGACCTCTATGTTTATAGCAGCATTATGTACAACAACCAGATTATGGAGCAGCCCGTGTGTCCACCGACTGGTGAATGGATAAAGAAGATGTGGCATACACACACACACACACACAAAAGAATATTACTCAGCCACTGGAAAGAATGAAATCTTGCCATTTGCTACAACATGGATGGAGCTAGAGTGCATTATGCTAAGCAAAATAAGTCAGAGAAAGATAGTAACCTTATGATCTCACTCATATGTGGAATTTAAGAAACAAAACAAACAAGGAAAAAAAAGAGAAAGAGACAAACCAAGAAGCAGACTCTTAATTATAGAGAACAAACTGATGGTTCCCAGGGAGAGGGAGTGGGGGGAGGGGGGAAATAGGTGATGAGGAGAAACAAAAAAGAAAGAAGTGAGCTTTACCAAGTAGGATGTGCTCAGCACATCCTTGTCCTCAGCAGAATCCTAACATTGCCCCTAGAAGTCAGATCACTGGACCCCTCGTGTCCCTACTCTGTGCTTCACAGTAGAATAAGAAGGCATAGACGACATTTGGGGAGAGCGCCACCTAAATCCATTTGGGAGCACTAGAAATAAAACCCACCAAGGTGATTGATTTTGGAACAATTTTTAGTATACTCCATATGGAAACCTGTTACCCTTCAGATGTTCCTTAGTTTAATTATAGTTAGCAGAAAATCTTTAGGAACAAAGGATTGAGCTTGGCTACTAACCTATAGCTTTCTTGGCTGACATAAAAAATATCCATCAAGCCCGGATAAAAATGTTCTGATGTATTTATAATAATTTTATTCTAATCAAGTAATAGCTAACTAAAAGTCCGAGGAACATTTCCTGATTCTTTTCTTGTAGCCAATAAAAGAATGTTTGGATTCTTAAGATTTTCTAAGTTATCTTCTTGAAAGGTGTGAGTAAAATGTGAGTTGGTTCACTCTTAAGAAACATCCTTTGTCCCTGATGACAGACAGCATCCAGGTTTTTGACTTTATGTGATGAGAAAAGAGAGCACATTTACCCACACATCCCTATTTTCATTCCCACTGTCTTATTATTCTGGCTCCTGGCCTGTTTACTTCCTAAAATACTGTTTATCCCTGCTGATCCTAAACATCATCTGGGACTTATTTCTGGACTCAGGCATGCGCACAAGTATGTTCCCAGCTCCTGGTACGGATCCCTGGGCTCTGGCTCTAATCACAATGCACCAGTCTGACAAGAACACTGTGAAAAATTCTAATGTGGCAACTGTTGTACTTGTCCATCTATTTAACATATAAGCATATGTTATGGAAGGCACTGTTTTAGCAGCGAATAATTATTCCTGTGGTTTCCTGAAAGGATGAGGTTTTTTGTCGCCTTCAACAGACTTCACTTTGGTAACAAGAGTAGTACAATTTTTCTCTTTTAGAAATGTAAATAACTCGAAAAAAAAAAAAACTCTTGGTCTGAATTTTCCAACAGCTGTGCCTATTCCTCCAAGACCAGTACCTGTCAGTTGAAAATTTGAGAGCATCTTCTGATGTTTAAGTCCTCCCTTAGATAAGCCTTTCTCATTTTAAGTCAATGAATGAAACTGGGAAGATAGCAGGGGCAAAGGGGGGCAGAAAATGTCCTGCTAGTAAAAGCAATAAATTACAGTAATGTATGCAACAGAAGGAATCGACATATGCTTCAGATAACAGGACAATCACATTAGCTTCAACAAGCATTGATTCATGTTTTAACATTTACATATTGACATCCTTAAGTCCTCTTACTTTTAACGATGTTAAGGAAAGCCTTCAAGAATAAAAAGGGCATCTGTGGACATGACAGGAAATGTGAACAGGCAGTTTCAAGGGTCTGCCAACTCAGCAAAGGCACCCAAACATAATATTACAAAAGAACGGACAGATCTGGGGGCATGCAGCTCCAACCTGGAATTAATGACAGCGCAGAAAAAATAGAAAAGGTGCATGCAAACCATAATTAAGGAAGCACACCTACTTGACACGTCTTTTGAACTTACAAAAGGCCGGAGTTTGAAGGCAGCCCAAGAAAGGAGAGAGAACATTTAGGGGTGTCCTGATAAAACTGACTTCCCCTCTCAGGCTTTTGGACCCGCAAGGCCTAGGGAGGAAAACATACATGTACACAAAAAGGAAGGAGTCTTCTCCCTGAGAGACCAAGAAGGCTTGGAGCAAGATGTTAGCCATGGTCAACTGCAGCAAAGACCCTTCCAAGAAGCTGGGGAGACCGAGAGCTGAAGAGACTTAGGAGGCCAGCAGCTCCCTGCCCAGGGCAGGGATGGCAGGTGGATCCTGTCCTTAAGGTGGGCTGCACAGCCTTGGCTGTGGGTGTGAGCGCAGAGCTTCATGAAGACTTTCTGAGAGGGGCCTGCTAATGCCTGCTGAGTACCCCTGGAGCCAGGATGTTCAGGCCTTACTTGGGTAGAAATAATAACTGAATAAACAGGGGTCGGCAAGTCAGCCTTATCCTTTCCCTCATTCTGGTCGCCACCAATTACAGATATGGCTCAGGACCATCCCAGCTTTTCTGCAGCACCAGAGACTGCGATCACATGAGCTCATTGGACCTGTGGCCCCCAACTCCCCATCCTGTGATTGCTACGGGGTTTCTTGATTTTTTGTTTCGTTTCTTGGGGTTTGGGCCTAATCACAGTTCATGCTCTTTTAGCTCCTCTCCTTGTCTGTTGTGGCTCCTCCCAGCTTCAAGGCATTCCCAGGCTTCATCAGCATGCCCTTGAACCTTCACCCTTGGATCCAGAAGTTGGGCGAATAGGGCCCAGGGGCAAGCCTTGAGGCACGCCAATGGAGACTGCCCTCTAGGTCGACAGCATCTCATTAAGGAACAAGTTCCACTGAGGTGTATTGAGCTCTTGTGTGCCAGGTACCAGGCTGGGAATGGGGAGCGTAGAGATGAACAAGGTACCGCCCCTGGCCTGCAGTGGTTACAGGCTAGTGTGGTCATCTGGCCAGTCACTGATGCACCCAATTGTTATAAAAGAAAGGTGTCACCTCAATAGACTTGTTACCCGTTCAACAAACAGTAGGCCAAAAAATGGACACGGTCATTGCCCTTATGGAATTCATGTTCTGATGGGAGGGTCAGGCAAGAACAGCAGGTAAACAAATGAACAAATGAATAAATCCTTGTAAATAGTGGTGAGGCCAGGAAGGAAACAGATGAGACACTGAGCACAATGAGAGGAGCTGACGTGGAGCTGCCCACTCTTGGGAGGTGGGGAGGCCTGGGGCTGAAAGCCTAGAGGGAACCAGCCTTCAGACTAGGGCGGGCGAAGTTTTACAGGTTTTGACTGACCACACTGTCTGTTCAGATACTTCCCACCTGATGTATAAGGATATATAAAATAATAGACGTTTAGCTGTCAGATACTTACACATGGATTTCAGTTCCGGAATATTTGTGTTTTCTTTCTCCCCCTCACCCCCGGGGTCTTTTCTGTGACCTACATCAATCGGTCTGTAAACCCAGAATGAAACAAATTGCTTTCCTGGGTCCATTCAAGGGATGGAAATCCTGAATGTAGTAGAGCGGGAAGCACGGGCAGTGGCTTTGCGCTCCCTGGGTCAGCTCAGCCGTGTACCTCTCCTGTGGCCCCAGGGAAGTCGTGAGTCTGTAAAAGGAGGGTAATAATAGTACCTCACGTGCCATGCTGTTGTCACTGAGTTCACACATAGAAAGCAGAAAACAATGCCCCGCCTAGCACACAGCAAGTGCTCAATACATGTTAGCTGTTCTTGCTACTTTCATCATCTCCTTGAATTAGTGTTGTTGTTATTGTGGAAGGCCGAAGAGTTCTCAAAGGCTGAGTTTAATCAGACTTCATATCGGTTTCTTGCTTCTGAAAGTCTTCTGTCTCATAGAGTAGGAGGAATGTTTGTCAGGTTGTCTGAAATATAATTTGTTGTTCAGGGACTGAATATTCTATTTTTAGATAAGTGTTCCTACCTTTTTTCCACGTATCTCAGTCATTTTATTGATGATTAGCTTTTAAATTTTTTGAAATCATATGTCTCTCTAGCCATAGAAAAGAGATACCATCTAATCGATAATCCAGTTTAAAAAATATTTGATGGAAAAGAATTTTAAAATAACAGATATATTGTGCGTGTGTGTGTGTGCGTGTGTGTGTGTGTGTGATCTTTTCGATATCCTTTTATTTTAGAAGTGATGGTATAAAAAGTGATACGTAATGTTAGGGGCATGCGAGAGACTATTCATTCAACACACATTTAGATTGCTTATCCACTGGGTGGCAAGGACTGTCCTAGATGCCAGGATTGAAACTGAGTTAGACGCAGGCCTTGGCCACGGTGCTCATACTCAGATGGGGTGGATAGTCCTGCAAACAAGTCAGGTCTATCCTGTGTGTTACAGGAGTTCTGATCAAGAAGTGCAGTGAGCGGGAACCCCACCAGCCCCCAGTGGGAGGTAGATAATCAGTGAAGCTACTAAGAGAAGGGGCTCTTCTTCTCCCCCTCCCTTTTTTTTCTTTTGGATTTGCATTGTCTCTCTCTCTCTCTCTCTCAACAATTTAGTAGGTTTTTGATATATTTACAAAATTGTGCAACCATCACCAAAACCGATTTTAGAACATTACCATCAACCCAAAAAGGAACTTTGCACTCATTAGCAGGGACTATCAATTCTCCCCCACCCCCCAGACCCTGGCAACCAATAATCTACTTTCTGTCTCTATGGATTTGCCTATTCTGGACGTTTCATATAAATGGAATATGTGGCCTTTTTATCTGGCTTTTTTCACTTAGCATTATGTGTTCAACGTTCATCCATGCTATAATAGGTATCAGCACTTCATTCCTTTTTATGGTTGAATAGCATTCCTTTGTATGGCCATGTGACATTTTATTAATTCACCAAGTTATGGACAATTGGGTTTCCACTGTTTTGGCCATTTTGAATAATGATCCTGTGATCATTCATGTCCGAGTTCTTGTGAGAACATACATTTTCACTTCTCTTGGGTATTTACCTAGGAGCAGAATTGCTGGGTCATCTGGTAACTTGGTGTTTGGAGGAGCTCAGTTTTCCAAAGTGGTGCATCATTTTACATTCCCACTAGCAGAGTACGAGCGTTCAGATTTCTCCACATCCTCATCAACACTGTCGTTTTGATTAGAACCATCCCAGTAGGTATGAACTGGTATTTCATTGTGGTTCAATCTGCATTTCTCCGACAGCTAATGATGTTGAGCATCTTCTCATGTGCTTTGTTAGCCATTTATATATCTTCTTTGAAGAAACGTATATGTAGATTCTTTGCCTATTTTTTAAATTGGATTATTTGTCTTTTTATTGTTGAGTTTTAACATTCTTTATGTATCCTCTATACTAGTCAGATATATGACCTTCCAATATTTTGTCTCATGTCCTGGGTTGTCTTTTCGCTGTCTTTATGATATTGTCTGAAGCACAGAACTTTTTCATTTTAATGAAAGCTAATTTATCTATTTTAATTTTTGTCACTTTGCCTACCCCAAGCTCATGAAAATTTAATCCTATATTTTTTTCTGAGAGGTGTATAGTTCTAGCACTTGCAGTTAGGTCACTGATCCATTTTAAGTTAATTTTTGTATATGGTGTGAGGTTGGGGTTCACCTTGATTCTTTCACATGTGTATATTCAGTTGTCCCAGCACCATTTGTTGAAAAGACAATACTTTCCTCCATTGAATTGTCTTGGCAACCTCGTTGAAAATCAATTGGCTATAAATGTGAAGGTTTATTTCTGCACTCTCAATTCTGTCACATTGATCTATATGTCTCACCTTATGAAGCAGCACATCTTGATCAGGGCTTCCAGGTAAATGAGTGAGTTCATCAGCCAGGAAGCTTAGGGCCTTATCAGATAGGATAAGGATACAGTGAGATGATGGTATGAAGCTCCTACCATAGCACCTGTCTGGTGCATAGTCAAGGGATAGATAACCATGGCTGCCTTACTATTTTTACCCCTTTCTAAGGAGCAGAAAGGGTATGTTCAAGAACAGGGGGAGATGTGTGAGCTGGGGCTGTTTGGAGGAATGTGCGTTGTGCATGTGGCTAGAATGTGGGCATGTTGGCGGGGGGGAGGTACACATGACAGGAGACTGGGTTTTGTCCTGAAGGCTGCAGAGAATACTGAGGAGTGTGAGGTAAACGATGACATGGTGGAGAATTCTGTTGAACAGGACGTATGTCTTCAGGCTCAGATCATGAAGCCATTTTTATGTTTAGAGCTTGAGCTCAATGCTTGTTTCAGAGCTTTGTCTGAATTTGGCAGCAGCAGAAGTGTCCATCCCCAGGGAAAGGGGCTGACCACCGATGATTTGTTGGCAGATCCTGTTTTCCGGCAGTGCTAAGGCCAGTTGGGGTGTGAGGTCCTGGACACCACTCACTCCTTGGGCCTCCAACAGGAAATCCTGGTTCCTTTTTGTTTCGGGGAAGTTTGCTGACAGACGCATTCATGGCTCCTTTTCCGCCACTGCTACAGGAAATTCCACCCCACAAGTGTTGCTGCTCCCATCCCTGATGTGAGCCCGTCATCTCTGTGACTCAGAAGGGCATTTGCCAAGCCTTGGCAGCTATTTTTAGTTTTTGTCAATATTTTAAATGCATACTTGATCATGAGGAATAACTGCCTCTACCCAAACTTTAAACCTACCTAGACTTTTAAATGAAAAAGAATTTTTTTTTGGTAGAGAGAATATCACTATCTTACTATCCTCTATGAAGCAGCTCATGATCAGCAAACATTTCACAGACATTGGGATACAGAGATTAGTCAGAGAAATGTTTGCTCCTTACTCTTGAGTAATAATAGTAATAATGGCTAATACTTCCACAGTACATTATAAATTGCTTTCCAAATATTGTTAGCTCATTTGCTCCTCACAAGACCTCTGTGAGGTAGGAACTATTACCACATTTCATTGGAGAGAAGTCTGAGGCACAAAGAGGTTAAGTAACTTGCCCACAGTCCTCTAGAAGTGTGGTAGCTAGTCTCAAAGGATGCCTCCTCCTCCTCTCCACCCCCCACCACCACATACAGTGCTCCCAGTATTCATGCCCTGGCGCAGTCTCCTCCCCTTGAATCTAGGACAGCCTTCTGACTCACTTTTTGATGAGTAGAATTCAGCAGGAGTGACGCTTCATGACTTCCCGAGTCTAAATCATAAGAAGTCTTGAAGGTTCCAGCTGGATCTATGGGCAGCCAACTGACATCTAAAAAGTTCAGGGGCGCCTGGGTGGCACAGCGGTTAAGCGTCTGCCTTCGGCTCAGGGCGTGATCCCGGCGTTATGGGATCGAGCCCCACATCAGGCTCCTCTGCTATGAGCCTGCTTCTTCCTCTCCCACTCCCCCTGCTTGTGTTCCCTCTCTCGCTGGCTCTCTCTATCTCTGTCGAATAAATAAATAAAATCTTTAAAAAAAAAATAAAAAATAAAATAAAAAGTTCAACCACCTAGAGACCAACATACTGTGAGGGAAGCCCAGGCTAGTCACATGGAGAGGCCAGGGGGCTCAGGCAGCTTCTAGCCTAGCTGAGGTAAGTGAAGAAGTCATCAAGGACAACAAGCTAAGCTGAGCCCTCAGATGGTTCCAGCCCCAACAACCATCTGACTGTCACCTCATGACACTCCCCAATCCAGAACCACCCCGCTGAGCCCAGTCAACCCTCAGACCGGAGAAAATAGTAAGTTATTATTTAAGCCACTAAGTTTTAAGGTGACTGATAACCAAAGCAGCTAGTAAGTGGCTGAGTGGGATTCAAACCACATAGCCTGGTTCTCGAGTATGTGCTGTTAACCACAAGAGACAAGGACACAAACCAGGGAAACATCTCTCTCTCCATCTGCAGCACTAGAGAAGGGTACCAGGTGGAGCAAGTTTCCATGTAGTTGATGCTTTCCCCCTAAAACACCAGACCTCCTGGGTTTTTTACCTTCAGCAATTGTTGATGGTAGTCGTTGGGAAAGACCACTCACACTGCCCTGCATTCTCACTCAAAGGATATTAGAAAGGGGAAGAAATTTTCTTATATTGAATATCTGCCATGCACCGAATTCTGCTAGGTTCCTCCTGGTCCATTTCTTATGTGTCAGGTGTCAGGCGCTTTACTCAGGACAGGATAGACCCTGTCAGGCCTTTCCGGAGTATACACCAGGGAGGGAGACGGATAAGCAGAAGTACAAAACAAATGCAAGTTGAAACAAAGACTTGAAGAAAGTAGTTGCTGAGTCCCACAGCAGGGGCACTCCTACTTTAGATGGGGAGTCAGGGGAGAGATCCCTGAGGAGGTTACATTTAGGTTAAGACCCAAAGAATAAAAGGACTAACCTGGCAGGACGTGGGGGGAAGGACATCGTCAGCAAAGGCCAAGGGGAGTTAAGACCTGGCAGGTCCGGGGAAGGCTAGAGGCTGATAAGTAGCTGGGAAGAGGTAGGTAGGCAGTGAGGTCAGGAGGGCTTGCTGCAGGGAGCTGTTGTCCTTAGGGAAGTACATGGATTTTATTCTGAGACGAATAGGAAGCCATTGAAGGATTATCTTCTTTAACGTTCTCTTGATTACCCAGAATTATTACCATGAGCATCCGGGAGTTGTTGCACTGAACAGTCACAGAACCAGCCCTGGGGCTGCCAGTCCACCTCTGTGGGTTTGGTTGGTTGGTTGGTTTTCTCTTCCCCCATTGTCGGCTGCATTTCTTCTTCTGTGAGGCCTGTTCTCAGGTCACCCTGTCTCCCCTGCTTTTCTGCGTGGGAGTTGATGAGTCTATGAATGAGGCGGTGAGGCCCTGCTGCTGTGATGCTCCGGCCCCAGTGAACTTGTGACCAGGCTGCTTCCTGACCTCAGCCCAAACAACACGGGGAGGGCGGGGTGCGGCCCAGGAAGCGGCCTGCCCAGGGTGCTGCTGCACACCGGTCCCCACTTGGAGGACTCTGGGGTGGTGTTGAGTCTGCCTCCGGAGCCTGCCCTTTCCTGTGCACTCTGCCACCCCCGAGTCAAGTGAAAGAAGAGAGGATTACGAACTCGGGAAACCTACCAAAATGGACTTGAGCTGTGCCCCACAGCTCTGTTGTGCCAGCGTCGTGCGTGCCGCCCTCTTGGAAGCCGGGATGGAGGATGTAAGTTGGGGGTGCTGCCGGGAGCCGGCCAGCCCTGGGCTGGGCTCTGTGACTAGCCAGCATCCTCCTCCCCGGCGAGGGCTGTGAAAGGAAGCGGAAGTAACTACCCCCACGCTGGTCCCTGGGTGACCCGGTGACTGTGGTTGCATTAGCTTGTGGGCATCTGACAGGGAGTCCTGGCCTGATGCTGCTGTCCTCTGCCTGGGCCTTCACCCCATGTAGGAGCACCCCCCCAAAGTTTCTATACTTCTTTAGAAGTTAGGAGTTTTAGGAATCTATAAAAAAGAAAGAAGAGGATTTTAAAAGATGTCTCATTTACATTTTCAGATGTTTAAGAAGTTCACTGCTATAACGAGGACATTCTTGTTATATAACCTCCATCCCAACTGTCAGGTGTGGCGAAAGCCCTGTCCCCCCAGCCACTGTTCACCGATGGGGGGTCCTCAGACTGGAGGGTGGGAGGGAGAGGTTGAAAGTGCAGGATTTTAGGTGGAGGTGGAGCGGATAGTGCTGAGCACAAAGACCTGAGACTTTTTTCCTTTTCTCTGGCGCTTCCCCTACCAGCTCCGTGACCCGGGCACGTTACTCCAGCTCTGGGAGCCTCAGTGTCCTCCTCTATCAAATGGGAAGAAAAGTACTTTCCTCACAGAGTCAGATCTTGTGAGGGTCTGAATGATTGGTGTAAATGCCTAAGTGCTCCAGAGACAAGAGTAATGAAGTGTGCATTGAGTGAAAGGACCCAGAGTGTGGCCGGAAGTCAGGTCTCACACACCCGCCCTGCGTGGCTAGGCCTCGCCAGCCGGCAGATGTGACACATGCTGAAAATAGCGACGCTTTCAGGGCATCTTTGCTTTTCATGGAAGCAGAGAGCGAGGTGGTGAGATGCAGGCCCGCTCACTGTGGGCCCTGGAGGAGGCTGACCTGAGTTCAAATCCCAGCATCCCCACCTCCTGTGGGATCCTCAGTCCACACTTTTATAAAGGGTTGGAATTCTCCCTCCCAGGGTCGTTTGAAGATAAAGTGACATAACAAGTATAAACCATTTGGCAGAGCCATGATACAGAACCGGGGGTTTAACTGCATTCACTTCATGGAGTTGGATGGTCCCAGCACGGATGGACCAAGGCTACAAGGTCAGCTCGGCCAGGTGCTCCAGCGTTCCCCAGGGAGAACGGATGGTGGCAAGTCCTGGGACTTAGACCGACAAGGACCTTGCTCTTCCAGGAACCCAAAAAAGGAGAAGGGAGGATAAAGGAAATAGGTGGACTTGACAATAGGCCTGTGGAAAGAATGCCGGGAGAATGCAGTCCAGGAAGGGAGCTGGGGGACCCTGCTAAAGACAATGACCCAGAGGAGGTGTTCTCTTGTGGCCGAGGGCTCCAGCTCTCCTCATGTTTCCACTTCTTTTTGCCATAATCGCCTTTCTGGTATCTGGGGACGTTTCTCACATGTGCCATGACGCAGTTTCCTTTAGCAACCTCCTCTTCGCCTGGATTATGTTAGTCTCTTTCTCAAAACCACCTCCTGCTTGAATCCAAATCACAGTGTAAAGTACAAATCAGACCGTTACTCAGCATTTCACCTTTCTGAAGTCTCCTTCCGTCGTACCGCCATTTTGCACAAGTGTGTGGATGTACTTGAGATGAAAAGTTTACGTTACAGAAAGTTAGATGGTGAAGTGTCCCAACACACCCCCAGTTCCTCTCCCAGAGCAAACCTTGTCTGCAGTGTCTCCCAGAGCGAGAGGGTCCCGCACACTGCTCTGCACCGAGAGTCTTCCACTTAGCAGTAAATCCTACAGCCAGTCCTTGTCAGGACTTCAGAGTGTTCCATCATACAGATGTGCCCAAATTGACAGCTGGTATGCTTTTGATGGATGGCATCCAAACTGCCTTTGATCTTTCGCTGTTCCAAACTGTGCCACAAATATAGTTCTGCACACAGTGCAAGTATATACAGTTTGCATAGTAGTGTGCAAGTGGGACTCGAAGATACCAAAAAAAGAGCAAAGAAACAAAAAATCAAACAGACTATGGGTCTGCTTGCCAGAGGGGAGGTGGGCAGGGAATGGGTGAAATTGATAAAGGGAAATAAGAGGTACAAACTTCGAGTTATAAAATAAATAAGTCACAGATGTGAAAAGTACAGAGAGAACGTAGTCGATAATATCGTGATAACATTGTATGATAACTGCACTTATTGCGGTGAGCACTGAGTAATGTATAGAATCATCAAATCACTGTATTGTACACCTGAAACTAATATAACATTGCATGTCAATTATACTTCAGTTAAAAAAAAAAAAAAAGATGCACTCCTAGTAGTGAAATTACTGAGTCAAAAGGAACTGTGGTCTTTTTACTGAGTTAGCTGATGCCAAAATGCCTTTTCTAGAAGATGATCCCACTTACATACCCATCAACAGTGCCTCCTTCCCAACTCAGGGCATTACTGATTTTTCCCCCTTATCTTCACTCTATCTTTGAGGAGAATGGCATCTCATTGTAATTCTAATTTTCATTTGTATTATTAGTGTGGTTGAGCACCATTGCATATTTACAAATATTTCCAAAGTATTTCCTTTCTGGAGGTATTTGACCATTTTGAATGGTCACTGGTAACTACGTGAACTTTTATTAAGTAAATTGAGTCATCTTTTTTTAAAGATTTTATTTATTTATTTGACAGAGAGAGAGAGAGAGCACAAGCAAGGACAACAGCAGGCAGAGGGAGCAGGAGAAGCAGGCTCCCCACTGAGCAGGGAGCCTAATGCGGGCCTCAATCCCAGGACCCTGGGATCATGACCTGAGCCAAAGGCAGACGCTTAAACGATTGAGCCACCCAGGCACCCCAATTGAGTCATTTTTTAAATAAAGAACCTAATGTGGTTTCACATGGTCCCCACTGACTTGATCTATCTTTCCATCGGTGACATAAACCCAGAAATAACTATCTCTGGGTAATAGCTTGGCTTTAGGAGCGGGTTAGCTGATAACTTAGTGGCTGGCTCTGGTCTTCCTGACCGGCCGTTGTCCAAATGCTCACAGAACACTCAGGCAATGCTGGGATTGTTTAAAAGGAAGAACAGAGCAGGGCAGGGTATTGAGGGTCAGAAGTTGCTTGCAAGCCGTTTGTTGATCCCAATGTTGTCACCTTCTTGGTTTAACATTTCTCTTGAGAACAGTGTGGCTTGAAGACATATTGTGTTTTTGCCCTTCTGAACCGCAAAATGACAAGATCTGTTGTCAAGGTGGAAGCCTTATTTGTAAATATTCAGCCTCCTCACGCTTGGGTGGAGACTGCGTCTCGTTGGCCTTTTGCCTCAAGAAAATCCAATACAAGTACAGACTGTGTGATTAATAGATGTATTGTGAGAGCACACAACGCCCACTTGAACACGAGGAACGGGCCGTCTCCATGTGCATGACGCTTGATTCCTGGATTCGCTTACTTCTATTCTTAGAAGGTTGGATCCGATGATCTCTTAAGCACTCGTGAATGCCTCAAATTCTATGACTTTTCCTCTGGTGATTTCTTTCAGCAGAGCTGTTGGCGGTTAGGTGACAAATTATACTGCAGAGCAACTGACAACCCTTGTGGAAACATGCAAGGGCCTCCCAGTCTGCCCTGTGTGCATAGTACATGAGTCCAGCAGTACAAACAGAGTAAAATGAAACTTGTTACTTGATCATTTTTTCCCTTAGTTGTTGTCGTTGAGCATTCCCGCAGCCACCTGAGCGGTTTTGTTCTTATGCTAGTGCTGTAACTAGCTGACACCTAGTATAGTTAATTTTAGATCTGAAAAAAAAAATCTTATTGATCATCTAACCCATCTAATTTATGTAGAAACTGAGGCCCAGCAAAGCGAAATGGCTGACCCAGGCTCCAGAACTTGGGGGATATTCTTGGTAAATTTTCACCAACCTCACTCTCTGGCAAAGAGCCTAAAATGCCACATAGTGTTGCTGTCTCCTTCTGGGGCGTGGTGCTCTTTAAATGGACTTGCTTCTTTTTTCTTTTTTTTTTTTAAAGATTTTATTTATTTATTTGACAGGGAGAGACAGCAGCGAGAGAGGGAACACAAGCAGGGGGAGTGGGAGAGGAAGAAGCAGGCTCCTAGCGGAGAAGCCTGATGTGGGGCTGGATCCCAGAACGCTGGGATCACGCCCTGTGCCGAAGGCAGACGCTTAACGACTGAGCCACCCAGGCGCCCCTAAATGGACTTGCTTCTTATTCTCATTTTTAGTCTGAGATGGTAAACGAGATATGAAACCCAATTTCCCGTTTGACGTGGTCACCTGACCAGAGGGCACGGCGTTGATCAGGCTAAATATTGAAGTGGAGCCTTTCTCTGTTCCCCACCTGTGTGTGGTACAGTGTGATCCCGTGATGGGAGCGGCCTTGGGGGTCACATGGCCCCCATCTGCCCCATCGTTATCATTACAGCAGCCCCAGAGGAAAGACAGAGGCTGTGAGGTTAGCTTGTTTATTTTAGGAGGAAACAGGCACCGGTAAATTCATTCACAGAGTTTTGGACTAAATTCCAAAGGAAGAAGGAGTTGGGAGAGGAAATAGAGGATAAACAACACCAAGCCCATCCAAGGACAGATTTGGTCCTTGGTTTTATTTAAACTGTGCTGTATTCAGTGACCGAACCACCTTCAGGCCAGGCAGAGTGAGACAGGGGACTGTGCAACCACAGGGATTTTCTTGCAGTCAATACACTCTCTAAAAGGGAGCTACCACCAACTGAACACTTTGAGGTGAACACGCCCTGAACCCCTCCACAGTATGGGCAGATGGGGGGCCCCTGTTCCTCTTCTCTGGCACTCTTGTTGGATCTCCAGGACAGCGTTTAGTATCAACCCCTCCCCACACCCAGCAGGAGCCTGGAACCTCCCCCCCACCCGCTGCTGCCCCTGCCTCCGCTGACCCCCACCGCACCCCACCTGTGCCTCTGATCAGCTTGGGGTGAGGGGAAGCAGAGGGAACAGCAGGAGCAGAGTGTCCATGACTCTTCTCCGTACTAGCTTATTCCCACTGCTCTGCAAGTACAGCTGATCCAGGGCAACTCTTCCCACAGAGCTTGCGTGTACCTGTAAAGACACTACTTCCCCCTCAGGCTTTCTTGAGATGGTGATAGGCTGGAAAATGCTAGAAATCCAGATGCTCGCTAAACACCATTATAGAAGAAAAGGAAAGCCTTCCTCAGTAATATTGTTGGCCCGATCACATAGGGACCAATAACTTTTACAATATGCTTATTCTTTTCTTATTGCAAAAAGAGTATACTTAATTGTAGAATACTTATAAAACTACTTTACTCTTAAAAAGATCAAGAGGAAGAAAACAAAAATCACCTCTAATGCCACCATCCTGGCGTACCTGTGGTGCCGTGCAGTGGATAAAAGCACAGGCTCTGGGTTGCAAGTCCCTGGGTGTGAATCCTGGCTCCCCTAGGAAATAGCTGTGTGACCTTGGGTAAGTTATTTAACCTCTCTGAGTCTCTGTATCCTCACCTGGAAAATAGGGATAATAACAGTACCTGTTTCATGGAGTTATTGTGAGGATTACTGGAGATTATGTTGGTAGAAAGTGCTGGAATGTTGAGAGAGCTCAGTACATATTTGCTGCCATCATTTCTTTTGAGCTATCATTCTGCACCCAACCCCAATCACATTTTCAGAAACAGCCTTTTCCAGTTGCAAAGTGAACTCAGCCTGGAAACAATACAAGGACTCGTCACACATGTTTAACTGAAGTGGCTGTTGTTGTTAACTGAAGTGACTATTTTTGAAAATGTATATTTAATACCTGAGCAATTCCAGATATTTGATGTTTATTTTGAGGTTATTTGTACTTCCTATAATTAGTAACAGCTCTTGTTTTGGAAACTCACAGCACTGTTTAAGCCTTGCCCTCTAACTTGCTAAAGATCAGTCACACTTCTTGTTCACTTCAATTCACTTCATTAATCAAATTTATTTTATTGTTTTAGATTTTATTTATGTATGTACATAGGTGTGTACATAGGTATTGTAGTAAGAACGCTTAAAATGCCGTCCACCCTCTTAAATTTTTAAGTGTGCAGTACAGTATTGTTAACCATAGGCACAGTGTTAAACAGCAGATCTCTAGAACTTTCTCCTCTTGCTGAACTGAAACTTTGTGCCCATTGCTTAGTAATTTCCCATCCCCCCCACAGAGCCCCGGCAACCACCATTCCACTCCATGATTACGTCCGTTTGACTATTTCAGATTCCTCGTATAAATGGAATCACGTAGCAGTTGTCCTTCGATGAGTGACTTATCTCACTTACTGTGATGTCCTCCAGGTCCATCCATGTTGCAGAATTTCCTTTATTAAGGCTGCATCATATTCTGCTGTATGTCTAAACCACGTTTTTGTTAGCCATCTGTCTGCCAAGACATTCAGGCAGTTTCCATATCTCAGCTATTGTGAATAGTGCTGCAATAAACATGGGAGTGCTAATAATTCTTTGAGATGCTGATTTGAATTCTCTTCAGTTTAATTCTTCTGAATCCCCAGAAGTGGGATTGCTGGACCATATGGTAGTTCAATTTTTAATTTTTTGAGGAATAACCCAAATTTATTGAACACCTACTCTGTTCAATAGTAGGTTCTGAGTACGGGGTATACAGCGAGAGGCGGAGTCTCTGCCCTCATAGAGGCTCTGCCTTATTAGCACCAAATAAATATACCACTGGAAAGTGTAAGTGTTAGGGAAGAGAAATTGTTGGTGCTGTAAGAGTACATCACAGGGAACCTGATTTAGACAGTACGAAGCGTTCTGTGGTGGGCTTTTGGCTTCCAAGCATAATGAAGACTTGGCCCCTGCTCTCAGGCTGCTTCTAGCTCAGGGGATGAGCTGTGGCAGAGCACAGACCCTCTAGGGAGGAAACGGGGAGGGTCCGTTCCACTCTAGTGGGGGAAGGCCTCCTGGAGGGAAGTGACCCATAGGGTAGGGTAGCTGGAGATGAAGAGAGAGCAGGGCATGCCAGGCTAAAGGAAGTCTGGGCAAAGATGCAGAGGTAGGGGACTGCAGGATCCCTCTGAAGAGGGGCAGAGAGCCCAGTGTGGTTTATGGGGTGGGGAAGCTGGGGCTGAGTAAGAGACCCTGAGGAAAGGTGGGAGAGGTAGGCTGGGAGCTAATCATGGAGAATCTGCAGACATCTCTTTTAAAAGTAATCAGGGCACTCAACGTTTTGGGGATTATCTCCAAATTCTGAGAAGGGGTGGGGACATTTGAGGGCTGGATTGGAGGGGAAGGAATCTGGGGACAAGAAGTATAGTTCGGAGGTACTCCCAGCACGCTCTCGGTATCTTTCTGGACAGTCTGCACTGGTGCTGGAGGGACACAAAGATGGACATGACGCCAAAGGGACCTCTGGGAGAAAGGCTGGGGTTATCCAGACCAATCAGCACAGTAAGAGCTGTGGTGGGAGTATGAGGGGTCTGGAATGGAACGGGAGCTGCCAGCTCTAGAAAGGACAGGCCTGTGCCCCGCCAAAGAAGACAAGTCTGAGCAGAGTCTGGGGCCATGTCCAACTGGACAAGTGGCTTTACCCACCCCAAGAGTGGGGGCAAGGGCACGGGCAGGGGGAATCCAACCTCCGTTCTGGCTGTCCTCCATTGTCTTGCATCCTTTTATTGGTACACAGCTTGTTTAAAACTCGTGTAATTAGCAACTTGGCTCTGGGAAGAAATTTAAGCATTTTTTTTTCTGTTCTATTAAAAACAGACTGCCAAATTAGTTTTCTCAAGGCCCCCATCCTGTATTTACCTGAGCCAGGGGGCAACAATCTCAGATGTCATTTCCTGGTGGGTGCCCTTGGATGGAGACCTCAGCTTCCATGGGCGCTGTGATGGAAGCCCCTGACTGGGTGGAAGGGGCCCCTTCCTTCCTGCCCCCTCCCTGTGTTCCCAGAATGTGGGGTGAGGATGCCAATCTGGGATCTTCACAGGACAAATGCTCTTTCTCAGCTCGCAAAGCTCTAGAGCTTGTGGGTCCTTTTGTGAAGGTAGAAACTACATTTTAACCAATTGGCTGATAACATCTCTGTTTTGTTCTAGACTAATAAAAGCTCCATTAGGTCTAATAGACTTGAGATGTCTATCATTGAACGAATAAATTTTAAAAATACATTGAGGGCCATGGGGGCGAGTGTGTTACGATGTGGATTCCTGTGCCTTCCACACATACTAATACGAGCGTACATGCACTACCCGCCATGCACGCGTGAGCGCGCACACACCCAGGTGTGCACGTACCCTCGGCTCTGTTGCGTTCTCCGTAGCTGGAACGGATTCTCATAAACTCAGAGCATGCTCATCCCCGTGGTCACTGTGGGAGACTCTCTTACCCCCTTAGCCAGAAGGTAGGACCCTTGTGAAATTACACAATTCTCAAGGTGCCAGTGGATGAGCCAAATTTTACATGAACCTTTTTGGTCAAGACTGATTTCGACTGGGGCGCCTGGGTGGCACAGCGGTTAAGCATCTGCCTTCGGCTCAGGGCGTGATCCCGGCGTTATGGGATCGAGGCCCCACATCAGGCTCCTCCACTATGAGCCTGCTTCTTCCTCTCCCACTCCCCCTGCTTGTGTTCCCTCTCTCGCTGGCTGTCTCTATCTCTGTCAAATAAATAAATAAAATCTTTAAAAAAAAAAAAAAAAAAAGACTGATTTCGACTAAAGCCTAGGGCTCCTGCTTTAGCCACATTCCGCTCTATACCCAGCCAGATACACTACGTAGTCCACTTGATGAACAGATTTCAATTTCCTGGTCCATCTAGCAGTTTGGGGAGATGTGTATCTTCAAACAAGTTTACCAGCCTGGAGTTCTTTCTCTCCTCCTTTCCTTCTTGCTTGTTTTTTTTTTTTTTTTAAGTTTTTAAGGCAGTCTTGTAGAAGTAGACCATAATAATGCGCTCATTTTAATTGTCCAGTTTGGTGAGTTTTGACCAACGCACCCTCATGTACCCACCGCCATCATCAAGAAATAGAACCTTTCCATCCCCCTGGGAAGTTCCTTCTTCGTCGCCACTTCGCAGTCAGTCCCAGCCCCACCCTCAGCCAGAGGCAACTGCCAGCCCGCTCCCGTCACTGTAGCTTGGTTTTGCCTGTTCTAGAACTTCACATATGTGGAATCCTGCGGCACATACCCTTGAGCGTCTGGCTTCCCTCACTCGGCGTGGTGTTCCCGAGGTTCCCCCGTGCAGCTGTGCATGTCAGTAGCTCATCCCTCTTGTTGCTGAGCGGTCACCCACTGTACAGTTTATCCGTTCACCTGCTGAGGGCATGTGCATTGTTCCCAGTTCGGGGTTTGGATGGATAAAGCTCGCAGTCTTTGTTTTATAGACTATGTCCCTTAGCAAACATTCTAAGACATCCTAGGCGTTTGATAATTATTAATGAATCCAGTTTTGACTTTTGTATTTGCAATGTATTGTCACGTTTCTAAATGTTTAGTGTACTTCTAAATTCCAGACAGAGGCATTCCAAAAGCTTGTTGAAAGCCAGTTCCGGGACTTTTGAACAGTTTTCCACAGAAAACACTCAGTCCTTCAAGAAGCCTATACTGAGGCCTGTCCTTGGTGATCAGGGTAAAAAGGGCCCCTACCCTTGGGTATTCACGGCACAGCGGGGGACACAGCTGTGACCTCAGACAGTATAGTTCTCTGGGGAGCTGTAAGACCCCTGTGGGAGCCCAGGAGCAGGACATGGCTTTTCGGAGGCAGGGTTTGGTCTGAGTCAGAGCTGTGGTATTTCCACTCAGAAGCGGGCACCAGGTGGAATGGGCTGTTAGAACTACGGAGCGTGTCTGGACCAAAATCAGGCAACTCCTATGTAGACCGTCGGCCAAACAGAATAGCAGCCGAGGGCCACATTCAGTCTCAGGGCCACTGGTTTCCACCGTGTTTTAAGTGGTAGCTCTGTCCCGGACCCACTTAGCACAGTGTGGCTGAAGTCTAGTTGATAAGAGAGACCTGACCACCCTCTGTAACCGAATCTTTGGGAAAATTCATTACTGCCCTCCTACTGGGTACAATGTATGCCCTGGTCATCCCGGCCAGTATGGCTATGTGCAGGACTTTTATAAGCCAGGAAGTATCTGTGATTAGAATCGTAGCTTTATTTTAGGAGCAACCCAGGGCCTTTAGGACCAACTGGTAGAACTCCATCTGTTTCACAAGCAAGAAAAGAAAGGCCTCTGGACCTTCAAGGGCCCACCAGCTCTATTTATAAAATATGGGTGGGGGGCGCCTGGGTGGCACAGCGGTTAAGCGTCTGCCTTCGGCTCAGGGCGTGATCCCGGCGTTATGGGATCGAGCCCCACATCAGGCTCCTCCACTATGAGCCTGCTTCTTCCTCTCCCACTCCCCCTGCTTGTTCCCTCTCTCGCTGGCTGTCTCTATCTCTGTCAAATAAATAAATAAAATCTTAAAAAAAAAATAAAATAAAATAAAAATAAAATAATAAAATAAAATAAATAAAATAAAATAAAATATGGGTGGGTCTCTGCTGAGTCGTATCTTCTATTAGCTATCGCCTGAGCACTGATTCTTTCACTTGGCTCAAGCATCACGGCGCTGTCACCTTTACCCTAATTAATTGTGTTTTCTCCATGGCTGCAGACTATGCCTGGCCCTAGCGAGGTATCCTTCAACATTTCCTGCGCTCCCACCACGCACCTGTTGCAAAGGTTTTTTAAATAACCAGTAGATAACATTTTGGAGAGCTTTCTAAATGTCAGGATGATTCAGATGTTTCTCATTTGTTAACTCCACAGCCCCATGAGGTATGTGGATGCTATTATTAGCCCCATTTTACAGGTGAGGAAATGAAGCACAGAGAGGTTAAGTAACTTGCCCCAGCTAACAAAACTAGTAAGCGATGGAGCCAGGATTAGACCCCAGGCAGCCTGTGTCCAAAGCCTGTACTCTTTCTTGGTTTTTTTCCAGCTTTACTGAGGCATAATTGACCAATAAAAATTGTGTATATTGAAGGTGGACAACATGATTTTCTTTTTAAGATTTTATTTATTTATTCAACAGAGATAGAGACAGCCAGCGAGAGAGGGAACACAAGCAGGGGGAGTGGGAGAGGAAGAAGCAGGCTCATAGTGGAAGAGCCTGATGTGGGGCTTGATCCCATAACGCCGGGATCACGCCCTGAGCCGAAGACAGACGCTTAACCGCTGTGCCACCCAGGCGCCCCTGTACAACATGATTTAATGATTTTTTCACTGTACATATACAGTGAAATGATCACTGCAACTAAGCTAATCAACACATCCATTACCTTACCTAGTTGCCACTTTTTTTCTAATTGGATGTAATTTGTTTTAACTTTATGCAGCATGAAAATAATGTATTTGCAAAAACAGTAATGTTGATGAAAACATGAATAGTACCTACCCCGAGACTCATGAAGATTAAATAAGTTAATGTGAGTACACTGATGAGAACGATGCCTCAGTAAGCATATTATTAGCGTTAGCCGTTATTATTATTATTGTCTGTAACTTTCCAATTTTGATCACCCTTATACTTACTGTTAAAGCAGAATTATGCATGGCCCTCTTTACAAGTTGGTCATAGAGTTTCCTATCGTTAATAATGTACTGAGTTACACGATCTTAAATAACTTGTAATGTACTCGCAAGTTCAGTAAGCAAAGCCACTAGGTTACTTGAGTTTATGAGTAATGATCTAGTAGTAAAAGATCATGTGTATAAACGTGTAGCGTTCTCTTAGAAATTCTTGTGTGGGGGCGCCTGGGTGGCTCAGTCATTAGGCGTCTGCCTTTGGCTCAGGGCGTGATCCCGGCGTTCTGGGATCGAGCCCCACATCAGGCTCCTCTGCTGGGAGCCTGCTTCTTCTTCTCCCACTCCGCCTGCTTGTGTTCATTCTCTCACTGCCTGTCGCTCTCTGTCAAATAAATAAATAAAATAAAATCTTTTAAAAAAAAATTCTTGTGTGAGAAAATTCATATATGTTACCATCAATGAATTTCACTGCAATTGTCTGTTTTGTTCTTTCTCCGCCCTTGGTCAGCTCCTAGATCTTTCCCCACTGGAAGATAAGAATGGGTTAGGCAGGTAAGGCTCAAGAATCTTTTATCCCAAGTGGACAGCAGTAAAAGGAAGAATCTGACCACTGCTTCACTTGTTTCCTGTGAGGGAGCTGCTTCCGACTCAGGGGTTGCTGTTGTTGTTGTCGTTGTCATTGTTGTTTTAATTGGAAGCACTTTGTCAAGAATAGATCTCTTGGGACATGTGAATATAATGTGAATATAATGTTCTATGTCAATTATATTTCAATTTTTAAAAGCCTTGAAAAAAGAATATCTCTTACAAAAGTCCAGGGCAAAGCCCATACTCTTAACCATGTCTTGTGCAAGAATGAGGAAGACATGGTCCCTGTGGTTAAAGAATTTATGATCCAATGACAGAGACCTGTACATCCATCTGATTGTAATACACTGTGTAAAGTATAAGCAGAGGGCTTGGGGGGCTCAGAAGTGGGAGCAACTGAGTCCACCTACAGCAGGGGTTGGGGTCCGGGAGATAGAAATAATAATGGAAGTTTATATTTATTGAAAGTTTACTCAGTCTTAACATTAAATTGAGCACATTGAGAGCATTTTCTCATGTAAACCCTCAATAGCTCAATTTTACAGATGAGAAAATTGTGGTGTAAGGAAGTTAAATAACATGGAAGTGAATCAAAGTCCAGGTATTTTGAAGAAGGACAAGGATTTAGGCTGGATTTCTTGGTCCTACCCCAGAGGGGAGGGGCTCACCAAGGCTAAGCTCCAGCATGACCAAAGATGGGGGATCTTCCATACATTTAAAAATCCTCCTTCAAATAAGCAGATTTAAATTCCATGTTTCCTCAGTTCTTTGATGCACCATCTAACCATCTATTGGTAACTTTTTAGAATAAAAAGAAGCTACTTTAGATGTGTTTAGACCAACAATAACATAGATCTATCTGTGCCATTCCATGCTTTGGTGTTCGGTCTAGAGTAGTGGTCCTCACACCACCAGGCATCGCCAGTTAGCTGGGCCTCTTTAAAAAAAAAAAATGCAGACCACCAAGCCCAGCCTCAGGGATTCCGATTCTGTGCTTCTAGGGGGAATCCGCACGTCTAACCTTTGGCCAGAGCCTTATTGAGTCTAAGACCTTACTTTGAGAACCAATCATCTGTAGGTCCTTGTGAGTCACTGTCTTCTTTCATCAGGCAGACTAACTAATAATGAATTAAATCACTTCTTTAAAATCAGCTAGAACTTTTTGGTAGCTAAGTACTTGATGCCTATCTTATATCGTGAAGATTTAAGAATTGAGCAGACCTATTCAGCCTTAAAAAGGAAGGGACTTCTGACAAATTCTACAGCGTGGATGGATTTTGAGGACATGGTGCTAAATGAAATAAGCCAGTCACAGAAAGACAAATACTGTACAATTCCAGCAACATGAGGTACCTAGAGTAGTCAGATTCATAAAGACCAAATAGAGTGGTGGTTGCCAGGGCTGGGGGAGGAAGGAGTGGGAAGTTAATGTTTAATGGGTACTTAGTTTCAGTTTGGGAAGATGAAGAGTTCTGTAGACAGATGGTGGTGATTGCACAACAATGTGAATGTGCTTAATGCCAATAAATTGTACACTTTAAAAATGGTTAAAGTGGGGGACACCTGGGTGGCTAGTCAGTTAAGCGTCCGACTCTTGATTTTGGCTCAGGTCTTGATCTCAGGGTTGTGAAATCGAGCCCCTCGTTGGGCTCGGTGCTCCATGGGGAGTCCTGCTGCCCCTCCTCCCCCTCTAAAATAAATAAATCTTTTTAAAAAATGGTTAAAATGGTAACATACTAATAACAACAATAACTGTATGAAAAAAAATGAGCAGACCAACCTCTTCCAGCTGTGGTAATTCTTTGCTTTCTCCTGAGACACTTGATTTCTTCACCTTTGATTATACTCCCTAATGTGTCACAAATAATCCTTTATACCTGCTCAATGACAAAGAGAACACAGTTCTACCTACCTTTACTCTTAAATCTTAAGTTCTCCTGGTTACTTTAAAGCAAGAAAATATGGCCATGTGGCCATTCCTCCAGAGATGAGTAATGGCCTCACAGTAAACTTGTATCTGGCAGCTCTGTTCCCACTAACTTTTTATTTCAATGAAGCACTGGAGTGACATCTTTAAAAAAAAAACATTTAAAATAACTATTAGTGACCCAAATTTAAGTGAAAGTTTAAATATGAGTAGTGTCAAGGCCTACCACTCAACCCGGGTGGTCCTTGGAGGAAGAGATTTGTGTCTCCGTGGCTGAATTTGCACATGTGCGGGCAGTGACAGTGATGGGGATGCCAAGTGTCTTCTGGCACTGATTCTAAGAGAATTTCTGATGTGGGGAAAACTATTCACCAATCATGATTCTTGGTAGCAAACCAAAGAAGCTGATTCTGATATAAGTAGAGAAGGAAATTTTCAGAAAATCAAGTTGTTCACAGAATTAATGGATAGGTTGGAAAGCTAGTCTCAAAAACTAGGTTAGGAAGCCACCACCACTGGACTCTCAATTCAGCACCCTGCCATGAGGAAATTCTCATTTTCGGGGCACCTGGGTGGCTCAGTCGGTTAAGCATCTGCCTTCTGCTCAGGTCATGATCCCGGAGTCCTGGAATGGAGCCTCTTGTCTGGCTCCCTACTCAGGAGGGAGTCTGCTTCTCCCTCTCCCTCTCCTCCTCCCCCCGATAGTTCTCTCTCTCTCTCTAATAAATAAATAAAATCTTAAGGGAGGGAGGGAGGGAGGAAGGAAGGAAGGAAGGAAGGAAGGAAGGAAGGAAGGAAGGAAGGAAGAAAGGAAGGAAGGAAGGAAGGAATTAATTCTCATTTTCGCTGTGACTTTGCATCATTCTCCCAAGATTCAACACCCCCGTCTGGTAGAAGGAGATGATTCTCTGGTTCTAGGTCACCTGTCTGTACCCCAACCTGGCAATGAGTGGGGTAAGGGACTGTCTGCTACACCTTCAGTGTCTAGGGCCCACATGGGACCCCTCGCCCAATAGGAAGGGTGTTCAGCAAAGTCAACTCGTGTCCACTCCAGCGTCCACACGCAGGCCCTTCTGGTGTCAGTTCTAAAACATCTTCCTGCCTCCCAGGGCACTGCGGCCTCATTCATCTGCTGAGGATCTCCTACCCAGGGTCTGGGGCTATCTGACTGACCCAAATCAGTCTGGAAGAACAGAAGCACCTTGGGCGAGGCAGCTTGTTCTGGTCCTGCCGGGACAGAACTCAGAGTGAAATCTAGACTCTGAATCTTGACATACTGCCGCGCGACCCTGTGCAGCAGGTCTTTGATTTTCTTCTGTTCTCTCCTGACTGCTGATCGTGATGAAAATAAACTCTGGCCCACGTTCTGACAACTACCTTTGCCCTCCTTGTCCCCAAGGAATCAGGGAGTGCCACCGTGAGACAGAATAGAGAAGTGAAAAGTATGCACGGGAAACACACAAACGTGTAATGACAGTAAACAGCACGTTCAGGGCCCGTGCTTTCCTCTGGGGAATGTGCTCGGGGAGGAGTCCGCAGGGAGCGTTAGCATTTTGCACTGTTTCGTTTCTGTCTTAAAATCGTGTCTAAATCCTCTTGTTCTTCAACTACTTCCCTTACGCCTGTTCTTCAAATTTATGGAAAATTTAGTCCGTCGACCCCCTTTATTTTTGAAAATAGGTCGTTCTCTAGATGCTTTCTTGTCTACCTTAGAACCCTCAGAGTTAATCAGTATTCCAAAATTAGTGTGAATATTTTTGTATTTGTGCTGTTCTATGTATCTATTGGCTCTTGAGTATTGCTTTGTTTTTTTTAACATTTTCTGTGAATGTTATCATGCTGGGCATATCCTTTTGGAAACTGACTTTGCGCTCACCAGTCTTTTGGAGATTTGCCTGTGTTGACAAGTGAAAATCTAATTCATCCTCACTGCTGTATGGGATTTTGTTATATAAATAAAGTACACTTAAGTTCTTTAAAGCATCTGAGGCAAATAAGGCCAAGGGTCGAAATTTATTAAAGTTATATGATGGGTATACCAGCATCCATCATATTATTTTCTAGACCTTTATGTGTGTTTGGAAGTTCTCAAAATCTAAAAAAAGTGGTGATAGGACTAAAGTAGAAGTCAGGAAAGGTAGCCGAGTCATCTCGGCTCTAATTGGGCTGCGCCGAGACTGAGCCCAGATCTAATCAGACCGAGATTAAAAATAAACCTTGTGGGACTGGTCCTCTCTTGTTTGCTTTTCACGGGCCTCTGCATCCCCAAGGGGAGGCCCGAAACAGGCCTTGACCATGGCCGACGAGGAGTGTTTAGGGAGCTTCATGAGTTGAATGTATTGGCACGCGGCCAAAGCAAACTAAACAATTTGTTGTGGGCCTGGCCATTTTTAAAAAGAAATTGGCAAAAGACCGTTTCACACAATGGGTGAGACATGATTTTTTGAAAATATTTACAACTTACTTAAGATATAAATAGTTCAAATGATACATATTGGTCTCAGTTTTGGGGCAGGCCAACATTTGGCCTCCTTGGCATTTAAAAACTGAGGATAAGAGAAGACAATTCCTCTTTCATTGTGCTTACTGGGTGACCCCATGGGACCCCTGAGCAACCCCTGGGTTTTCTTCCTTCTCCACCTCCGCTACTTTCAGAAAAGCAAGGCTTTGGCAGAAGGGAGAGCTTTTGACCCGGGCTTATGGTTTCACATAGCCATCGATCAAATCTGCCATCAATCCCAAGGACTGTACCAGGTGAAGTAAGAGACTAGCGGGGACTAAATGAAATCACGGATCGGGAAGTAAGTGACACCCAGTCAGAATGACCATGAGCACCTTTTCAGGCCCTGTTTCTTCCCAGGGAAGGACTCCTGGCATCCTCAGCATTAACTCCCAAATGCATCCAGCCCCGGGGGGCTCATCTGAAGTGATTTTCAGGCCACGAAGCCTCCACTGCAAACTTGGAGGTGGCGCTCTGTCCCCGGCAGCCGCCAGCGCCCTAGCGCGTCCCCAGCCCTGAGCAGTCAGCCCCACTGACGTGCCCTTCTCTCCACCTAGGCTATGACTTCTGCCAGGTCCTGCAGTGGTTCGCGGAGCGTGTTGACAGGATCATCTTGCTCTTCGATGCTCACAAACTGGACATCTCAGACGAGTTCTCGGAGGCCATCAAGGCCTTCCGGGGCCAGGATGACAAGATCCGCGTGGTGCTGAATAAGGCTGACCAAGTGGACACTCAGCAGCTGATGCGCGTCTACGGGGCCCTCATGTGGTCCCTGGGCAAGGTCATCAACACGCCCGAGGTGCTCCGCGTCTACATCGGCTCCTTCTGGGCACAGCCCCTACAGAACACTGACAACCGCCGCCTCTTCGAGGCCGAGGCCCAGGACCTCTTCAGAGACATCCAGAGCCTTCCCCAGAAGGCGGCCGTGCGCAAACTCAACGACCTCATCAAGCGAGCGAGGCTGGCCAAGGTGAGCCAAGGAGGCACCCTGGGCAACAGGGGACCCTTCCCGCGCTCTCCTGAGGGAAGGTGGGGGTGGGGGAGGCTCCATTCCAGGCGCCCTAGGTAATGGAACATGGAAAAGGTTAAGAAGAGAGCCTCAAGACCAGTATGCCTGATTCTGGCTCCTTCTCTGTGATCTTAGGCAGATGATTCAACCTTTCCAAACCTGTTTTCCAGTCGGTAAAATGGAGCTAGTAAGAGCACGTCATAGGATGCTTGTGAGGACTCAGTGTGACCTTGCTTGCAGGGCACACAGGGAGGGATTGATGCACTCACCACCCGGAAGCTGCTATTATCTTAGGACAAGGGGAACGTAACCAGCTGAGCCAGAGAGGTGGCATTGGTGGGACCAGTAGGGTGCTGAGATGCCACCACTAGTCACCCTGAGCCTAAGGCACAGAACCCAATGTCCGATGTCACTGCCTGGAGCCAGAGTCGCGCTAGGAGGAAGGCTGGTTCAGCCTGACACACCGAGCGCGCTGCTTTGGGGACACGGCGCGTCCGCACGCTGGTGGGTGCCTGCAAGCAAGCCCGCTGTGGCTCTGGGCTCCCCCACCTCGTAGCTGAGCCTTATGGCAGCCCCAGGGGTGCGTACCTGACAGGGTGAGTGGTCATCTGCTTGCCATCCTCAAGTACTGTCATTAGTTCTGCCACATCTCTGAAGAGGGAGAAGCGCATGACTCCTCTAAGAAAAACTGTAGGAAAAAAATGGTTCTTTAAGGGCTGTGTGCACCTTTCATAAAATCCTCTATTCCTCTAATGCTGGAAGTGCCCCCAGAGTTTGTCTAATGTCAGCGATCATCAGAAGCACCCAGGAGCTTTAGCCAATGTAAATTCCTGGGCCGTGCCCTGGAGTTGCTGATTCATGTGTGTGCCTGTCTGTGTGTGTAGATGTGAGTGCGTGTGTGCGTGCGTGTGTGTGTGTGTGTGTAAAGCTCCCCAGGTGATTCTGATCATCGGTCACGCTTGGAAGCCGCCAGTCTATCCACTCCCTAATTTTAGGAGGATGAGGCAGAATAAGCGATCCCTCCAGGGTCACCTAACCCACAAGTAACAAAATTGGACGAAAAGACAGCACTCCGGCTCTCAGCCTAGCCCCGTGCCTTGTCGTGTCAGCTGAAACCCTTCCGCGGGCCTGCCTTGCCAAATCCACTGGCACCCTGGGAGGGCAGCGTATTTTCCCTTCATCTTCTGGTGGCGAAGAAGCCATGTCCCCTCCCTTATCCTCTTGCACAGCGAGTGACTTCTGGTCTGGCCTTGGAGTCCAGCAGGCCAGCCTTCTGGAACCCACCACCACTTTGCCTCATTGCAGCCCCACTCGCTCAGCACCAAGGCCAGGCCTGGGAGCCTCGCTGGTGAAGAAGGAGGCTCCAAACCCCCCATTACGGAATGATGAGCTATGGGCTGAATGCGGTGTGGACCCATGCTCTGAGCAGGGGGCCTGGCCAGGGGAGGCAGGGAGGGCTTCACTGAGGCTGTCTGCTGGACAGGCCATTGGCCTTCTCACACCTCCCTATCCCTGCCCAGCAGCCTCCATCTTTGTGCCAGTGTGTTCACGCAGCAGCGTCTCTCCTGTATCCAGAGAGACAAGGGCACCTGAGTGGCTCAGTCAGTTAAGCGTCTGCCTTTGGCTCAGGTCATGCTGGGATCGAGCGCTGCATCAGGCTCCTTGCTCAGCAGGGAGCCTGCTTCTCCCTCTGCCTTCTGCTCCCCCTGCTTGTGTGTGCACTCTCTCTCTCTTTCTCTCTAACAAATAAATAAATAAAATCTTAAAAACAAAGAGACACCTGGCGGCATCTGTCTCTGGCCCCACAGATAGGACCTCCATCTGCTCTCTTGGCCTCTGCTCACCTTCCGTCCCGGTGCGTGCTCACACATACTCCTGTCTCACTCAGTTCATCCGCAGTCACTGCGCCCCTGTGACGTACGGTTCTTTGTCCTATCTTCCTGGTCCAGGCTGGTTCCTCTCTGGAGCTACAGCCATTTTTATTACCTTTCTACGAGGTGGTCATGCTAACCAGTTTGTAGATCCACTTATTTGCAGCTTTCCTGAAGTGACTTCTCTCGTGCGCTAGTCCTGGGCCTAACGCTTGGTGGCAGGAAGTCTGCCTTTGCCCCTTTCATAGCCCCTTGGCGTGTGGTATTTCTCCTCTTCAGCTGATACTCCTGCACTTACACTTCAGGGTCCACGACACCCCGTGTTATTCTATAAGCAAGATGGTGAATCCTGTGCTAGCCTTTGTAGATTTCAAGATTGTTTTGAACTATTTATAAATGCCCATGGACGTTTCTACTTCACCAGTCACTGCTGAAGCCTAGTGACTCAAGGCGCAGCTCTATTTGGTCATGGAAATAAATGAAGAGCAGAGAGTTCACTGGGAGTGCCAAGCGCTTTGGGACTTCTCTGCCCTCCTTGAGCGTCAGGCCCCGGAACGGATGGACCAGCACGGCCACAGAATGCTGCTCTGTCCTGGCAGTAGGAATAATGAAAGCCCTTGTGTCAATGCAGGGGGCGGGCAACTTGCTGAGCTTACTTCTAGGAAAAAAGCTTGTCTTTTTTTTTTTCCTTCCCAAGAATAGTATCTGGCTTGTTCCTTTTCATAAAGGAACATGTTAAAGTATGGATGTTTTCAGCCTGGGCTTCTCAGTGCCAGGGCACTCCCAGGGCAGTACCGTCCTGCGCAGGGGGACAGGAAACAGAGGCTTGGGTGGAGAAGGAGCAGAACTCAGTACAGCGGCCTTAGCTGCTAACCGGTGTCATGTGCTTCACACCAGCTGCGACATTACGGCCATTTGTGAACTTGTTGCTTAAATGGACAAAGAGTCACCCGAGTTTTTCTCTTTGCCATGTTTATATTGCATGAAGATGCTCTTAGATTTTGGCATATTGATCTTTATTTCTCTTGATCCAGTTTTGCTTTTGCAAGCCAACCCTTACTGAGGGTCTGTAGTGTTCCAGAAGCTCTATGATGTGTATTTCATCTGATCCGGTCCATAACTGCACAAAGTTGGGCATTATCTTCGTTTCTCATGCAAGGGAACTGAAGCTCAGAGAGGTGAAGCCACTTGCCCAAGGCCTCACAGCCTATGAGTTGCAAAATATAAATTCAAACCTTCATTAGTTTGACTCCTTGGTCTGGAGAGCACTCACCTGAAATGCAGAATGGACAGCATCTATACCTTCTCACTCTTGCTTTTTGCGTTCATCTGTCATTCTGGGTATTCTATGAAATTGTTTATCCATAGGAACGCTGCAAAGTTTAGAGATTTATCAGGCTGACATTTTGAAAACATGCAAAGGGTAAGTTTTTAGATGTCACCTAAGAGGTGTCAGATCGAGTTGGGGCGTGGAGTGTGTCTATTTAACAGAACACCTTAATTAGGCAGAATTCACGTCCCATCCAGAAGTAAAGCAAGTGTGTGGTGTCGCTAATATCCTGCCGGGTTCTGCAGTGATCAAGCTCCAGGTACCATAAAAATGACACTTTAATAATTGAAAAATGGCACTCTTACCAAAGATCTCTTGAAATTTAATGATTTCCCTGCTTTTTCTATTTTTATATGTATTTTTCACAACTCTCTATTTCAAGGAACAAGAAAACTTTAGAGTGGTTTTTTGGTTAACCTCAAAGATCACATCCTAATGATATCAGTAGGTGTCCTTTTTGAAGACTGTTTACAATCTAAGGAGCTAATCAAGGTTCATTTCATGATTCTTTAGGCAATTCTGGGAAAGCTCAAAAAAGTGTTTTGAAAATGTAATTTAGTTTTATTCAGCTCATTAAAATAGCCTAATTGAAGAAATTAGGCTCTTACAAACCAACCCCAAAATAAGAGTACTTAATGGAATAAGTGAACAAAAATAAAGAGTGAGGACTCCACCCTCTCTAAACATTGCCCAAGGGCAGGAAAGTTTCCCACCCCTTCAGCGCTCTTCACTCAACAAGAAATGAGTCAACATTTGAGGAAGGAACAGCTAAAAATGAGAAAGAAAAGGAGAGGTCAGTGATTTCCAGCGTCCCGCTCGGTCTGTGGCATTCGGTTTTGTCTTCAAAGCGTGTTCTCCACCAGTCACGTGTAACGCGCAGAGCCTTGCTTTCCGGTCTGTCTGCACCGCCAATTCCTTCCGTGGAGAAGTTAGATGTTTTGAAATTCACTGAATGGACCCAGGCTGAGGTGTGAGGATCCTTCTACAGAGGCTGATGACGCCCCGCTATTGCTTAGCCCGCCGAGGGGCCTTTAAAAATAGCTCAGTCCACTGTGGATACGTGTGTCAGTATTCGCACCCATGTAGGGAAGCCTGTCTCTTTGAAGGCTGCCCTCACAGGAGTGGGTGGGCCCCCGTGAGTCCCCCAGAGCTGTTCGGAATCACATGCTGTGGGTGCCAGCTTTGATTTCAACAGAACAAACCCCTGCTTGAGGGGGAACCAGTGAGCTGCTCTTCTCTGCCTCTGATAATCTCACAGGCTTACTACCCCACAGTTCCACCTTTTGGGTCTCTACTTCATTAACTGATTTTTTTATATATATCATCATAAACCCACTTTTAAAATGCGCTGATCCCCTGATGTTAACTGCTCGGTACAAGTTTCTAGCTGGGCCTCCACAGATGCAGGTCTCCAACAGGTTGTGTTCACGTGCAGATGAGATGGCATAGCGTAGAACCATGTTCCCCCAGCCCGAATCCCCCCAAACTGCTCCCCAATATCCAAGTTCCATGAGGATTTCCACTCCTACTGACCATGAGCCCTGGAAGCTTCCAGCACTCACTGCCTGGGGCTGCCCTCCACGCCCAGGGTACATACATCCAGTATCACTCTGAGTACATGCTTCTTCGCCTTGGATATGTATGAACACTTGTCACTGGTCACGGGTAATGAGATTGGAGCAGAATATGTAGTGAACCGGATAAAGGGAAGGACGTCTCTTTCTGCCCATCGTGTTATTAGCCCAGAGACAAACTGACATTGTGATGCATTTGACCTAGCTCGAATCATCAGCACGGGATGAGCTGGGGCTTTCCCAGTTTTTTACGAGAGAAAGGGTGAATTGAACGAGGTAAGAATATTCGAAAGGCCCCAGGATTCAACGTCATACTTGCGAATGAAGCGCTTGGGCCTGGATTCATCATATTACTATTCAAATGCATTCAGTAAGAACTAACCAACCACAAGCCTTCTCTGGCATTACTAACCCTCTGACTGGGGGTCTTTGGCCATTAGGCAATAACAAGTAACATTTTTACTAGTACGTCCAAATCCGTGATCTCTTTTGATTCTCATACTAACAACCCTGTGAGGTAAGAGTTGTCATTTCCAGTTAGCGCGTGAGTAGGCTGAGGTGGGGAACTCGAGTCGCCTAGCGTTGCCCAGCAAGGGGCAGTGGTGGCAGGGCCTGACCCCGGCCTTCCAGAGCCGGGTCTCATCAGGCCTCCCCCTTCTCCCCTTTCTCTTCCCTCTTGTCTTTCCTATCTCCCTTCTTCTCGATTAGTTTTCTCTCATTATAAAGAACAAAAGGCCTTTCTTAGACTGTGTCCACCTCCTTTCCCGGGGACCATTGCCTGGTCTGGCCCTTAGTCCTGTGTTTATCGGGAAAAAGTTCTTTGACACAGAAGGGCAGGCATGTGCCTCCAGGCTGTCCCCTCTGTTTACCAAGAGTCTTTAGAAAATTACAAGGTGCCATCCTGCCAGAAGATTGCCATCTTTACCCACATCCTACGTGGTGTTCATAGTGGCTTGTGCCATAATATATGCATTTTTTGTGTATGGGGAAGGAGACTCTAAATGACTTTCCCACAATGTCCCTGGGACTTAGGGACAATCAAAACCCATCAAGTCACAGTTTTCCACACTGTTTTTCTATAGGACCCAGTTCATTTTCAGTTCCAGATTTTCAACAATTTTAGTAAGATTTTTTTAATGCCTACCCACAGAAAGCAATTAACTCTGTAAGGACAGGAATGAGGCAGTTGAGTGCTAGTGACAGCTCTGCACTTCCTGACTGGCGGTGTGACCTTGAGTAAGTCATATGAATTTCCTGGAACTGGGGGTTCAATTAGATACAGGGGGTCCCTTCCAGATGTAAAGTTCCATGATTCTAAGGATTATAATTTACCTTGTAACTTGATAAGCTTCTTAAAGGCAGGGCCCATACATCGTATCTGACCCTAGGTTATTGCCAGGATGCCCATGGAAGGTCAGGAGGGGGTAGCCATGCAGGGGCAGCACAACAGGTGACTCCCACAAAACAAGCTGGTGGAACTTTCTGGAAGTGGAGGTTGAGGCTGATTGTAGCCTGCAGCATGAGCAGGATACCTGAGTGTCAGACCCAGATAGTGCCAGGCAAGAGGAAGGGAGGAAGGAATTGAGGCCCAGCTTCTGTCAGGGCACCAGAGGCCTGGTGTCCAAGGGCAGCCCACCATCCAGCAGTCTTGGCCTTCAGCCAAAGAACACCATGAGGGCTGAGATGAGGGAGCAGGTGCCAGGCCACAGGTAGAGAGCTGTGGCAGGTGCAATTACCTGCAAGCAGGCCAGGTAAAGCAGGCCCCTGGACACCAGGCAGTGTTCAGAAACCCAGAGCCAATCCTAGTGTGTCCGGGGCCTGTGTGGGGAGTCAGCCTTCCCTGAGCACAAGCCTGGCAACTCAAAGAGTCCACATTACTAGGTAGTGAGGCAGTCTTGGGGAGCCCTGCAAGGTCTGGCAGCTGCCCCAGGCCGGGGCTCTGAAGATAGGAGACTAAGCAGCTTGGGAATTCCTGCTTCAGTTGGGGCTGGCTCCAGCGCGAGGCAGGCCTGAGCATGGAAGGGAGAGGGAGCCACAGGCCCAGTCCAGAAGTTCCAGGAGGACCTGGAAATGACGTAAGGACAGCTAGTGGCTGCTGGTTCTCCCGATTAAGTATGGCAGACCCTCCAAGTCCTTCGGTGTGATACAGTGCCCTCCCCCAGCCCCACCAAACCAAGCCAGGCATTCACTGTCCAAATTACTAGTCTTACCACTTACTCATCATATCCGCGGGAATGCAGTTGAAGTCCGACACTCTAAATAAAGGATTTCCAAATGTGACGTCTCTATTTCTCAAAGAATCATTTAAATAATTTAAATTGTTTTATTTTGAAAAATAGGTAAATAAGTGTCCTAGTGACAGAGAGGTCTCAGCACGTCCCTCCCCGTTTGCACCTGCAGCGGCAGCCGGGCAGCACAGTGTGTGCTTCTGTCGGATGAGCTCCATGTAGATGGGAACGTCCGCATTGTCTGGTCTGAGCCTGTCAGTGTTTACGTTACGCACTTATTTTAGGTTTCAGATCTTAGCAGAATGTTCCGGGCTGCGCCCAGTGTGTCCGTATGCAGAGGCCCTCAGCTGAGATAGAGGATGTCTCTGTTTACCCCCTTTATTCAATCGCCGTTCTTCCACAAGATTATAGAAGTCTGTTTTCTTTCATAGAGGCGCTTCCGTAGCTGCCTAGTCATTTTCTTGCTGTCATCACTGTTCTGTTTTTCTTCCACTCCCGTTTTATTTTCTTGACTTCTAAATGACTCTATAGAATTCTGGTGTACAAAGAGAACTTTTGTAATGAACATTTCTTCACGTCCTAAAGTTGGAAATCAGCAGAAGAGTGGAAATGGTGAGGAAGGGGGTGATAGAGCCGAGCAGGCAGGGTTCACCACCCCTCAGGGGACAGTCCCGGGCCTGCGACCACCAGCTGATCAGGGTTTCTGGACCTTCCCCTTCGTGTACCGGGGGTCCCTCTCCCAGAGGGAGCTTCTGCCGTCCAGCCTGGTCCCATGCAGCTGGTCTTGTGCACAAAGGACTTCAGTGCCATCTATAGAGATCCTGGGGTTCAAACTCTCCATGGGGAGGTTACAGGAATTTTCCTCTCCCTGTTCACTGGGCACAGATGTCCATGCAGATTAGCCATTTACATCAGATCAGCCATTTGCATCAGCCTCCATTTTCATTTCCTGGTGCTCCCGGGCACCAGCCCTGCTGAAACTTAGGTCTTCTGGTTAATCACCAGAACTCAGGTCTTTCTACCCAGGCCCCACCCACCCCACTCGCTCCCTGCACAGACTCAGAATGGCCACTCAGAGGCCCAACTCAGTGCCAGAGACCTTGCCCAAGTCAGTCGCCCCACCCCATCCCCAGCCATGCACCACCAGCCAACTTCCAAAGCAGGGAGGTCCTGGCACTGTTGTGGCCTCTGGTCTCCCAGAACTTCCATTAGCTCCACAGGAGGTTAGCAGAGGTTCATTCTAATCGTCCATTGGCTCCTGGCCTCCACAACAGTCTGCCTTCCCTATCTTTGGAAATGTGTCACAGCCATATACATGGCACCCCAAATACGGCCCACAGTGTGTTACCTCCACACCGCCATCCACGCTGTCCACTCTCCTAGATGGCCACAGCCTCCCTCACATCCTCCCTGTCTTCAGGGCCCAACTCAGGTGTCACCTCTTCCTGGCCCTTCCCTCCCATAGCCTTTTTCTGTCACTGTCCACTCCCCCTCCTGGTCCTCGTTGGTGGGGATTTCTCTGCTCACTTTTCCTTGGTGGTCTCAACCATCCCTGTGGCTCTGGCCACCACCTCTGCTCCAGCTCTCAAACCCAACACCCAGGCCAGCTCTCCCCAGAGCTCGGACTCGGGCGGGGGGCGGGAGGTGTGTGGCCTCTTTCCAGGCACCCGTAGACAGCACCTCTGGGGCTCCTTCATGTACCTCATATTCTACATGCCCAGAAGCAGGTTTGTAATGTACCCCCCAGCCCCTTGACCCTCACCCTTCTGTCCTGAGGGCCATGGTCCTACATGGGCACCTGTTACATGTTATGACACATTTAAGATGCTGTCCTATCTTTCTGGTACAGTTCTAAATAGCATGTCCTTACTGACTGTATACCCCTTCAGGTACATGCCTACATTATCAGCCACCTGAAGAAGGAGATGCCGAGTGTATTCGGAAAGGAAAACAAGAAGAGAGAGCTTATCAGCAGATTGCCAGAAATCTACCTTCAGCTGCAGCGAGAATACCAGATTTCTGCCGGGGACTTCCCAGAAGTCAAGGCAATGCAGGTACTGGAAGCCCACTGTAGCATCATGGGCAGGTAACAGGCAACGCCACCTTGTCTGGCTGGTTGCTGGATACACATGACGGTTTCATGGTTTAGGATAGAGAACACGGGTCGCCTGGGTGGCTTAGTCACTTAAGCATCCAACACTTGATTTTGGCTCGGGTCATGATCTCAGGCTCATGAGATCAAGCCCCACATCAGGCTCTGCACTGGGTGTGGAGCCCACTTAAGATTCTCTCTCTCCCCCACCCCCCTCTTAAAAAAAAAGGATAGAGAACACAATGAATGCATCTTCCTAATGATGATCCATGATGCTAGTCTTCTGCGAATAAAGCAGATTGCCTACCTCCCCAAAACCTTTAACCAAAAAGGGACACATTTCAAGAAGTAAATTTATACAATGGAATATTACTCAGCCATCAAAAAAAAATGAATCTTGCCATTTGCAATGACGTGGATGGAATTAGAGGACGTTATGCTAAGTGAAATAAGTCCATCAGAGAAAGACATATAGCAGATTATTTTACTTATGTGGAATTTAAGAAACAAAACAGATGAACATAGGAGAAAGGAGGAAAAATAAAATAGAAACAGAGAGGGAGGCAAACCATAAGACTGGTAACTCTAGGAAACAAACTGAGGGTTGTTGCCGGGGAGGGGAGGGTGGGGGGATGGGGAACTGGGTGATGGGCATTAAGGAAAGCACTTGATGTAATGAGCACTGGGTGTTACATGCAACCAATGAATCACTAAATTCTACCCCTGAAACTAATAATACACTACGTGTTAACTAAATTGAATTTAAATAAATAATTAAAATAAATGTGTAAAAAAAAAAAAAAGTAAATTTAGGTCACATGAAAAAAATCAGTTGAGCGGGCCTCTTAGGCTGTGTTCAAAGTTGTTTTGTCATTAAGTGACACCTGTTTTTTGGAATCCCAGAACCTTAAGGGAATTAGAGCTGGCAGTGACCTTGGAGGTCACCTCAGGCGGCCTCCCCAAGCCCGCAGCGCCGGGCCCTGTGGGAGTACATGCCCAATAGTGCTCAGAGCCCTGCTCAGAGTCCGTGGGGCTCTCCGGGCCTTACTGGGCACAGCAACTTGTGCTCACTGAACATGTTGCCTACAGGTTGGCATTGGGCAACTTTGGGCCTGATTTTAGTCCCCCTGAGCCAGCCCCACATGAGCCAAATGGGAGCTGCATTCAGCCACTCTGGCCTGTCCAGCATGTCTGTGTCTACCGCCCTGCAGTGGCATTAGTGACACACATCCGTGCCGACCATGTCTTCCCAGCAAGGCCGCCCCACCAGCTGCTCACAGAGCTACACCGAGCATCTTTTTGTCCAGAGCAAGGACCCATCTGCACTGGAGGCCACCGTCCTCCTGGAAGGCAGGCCACACAAACTCAGATGCCTGTGGCTCGTGAGGCAGGCCAGGCAAAGAAAAATCACATCACCCTCTGATTCTCTCTTGTCTTCCCACATTGGATGGAGATGGGGGTTCTGGGAAATAGGACTCTCGCAGGAGGAAAACCAGTCTGCAAGGACAGTGAGAACTTGTGGGGGCCCACCCTGGGGGCAGGCTGGGGAGTCTGCCCCGCTTCACTGTGGAAGAGGCCGGACCTGCCTGGTGGCCACTGCCTTGTGTTCCTGGGCCCGGATGGGTCCCGAGAAGCAGCAAATCTAGATTTGTATGTAAAGTCCTCTGGTTTTCACCTTGTAGCTCAAATGTTCAAAGAGTACTCCCTAGGCAGACAGAGCACCCTACAATTCCAGCCGCACCCTGGACACCTCCAGGTACCCTCTTCTGCCCTGAGCCACAGAGGAGGACAGGGCTAGAGGAAGAGAGGTCGAGGACACGCAGCCGGAGGTCTTGGGAGGGGCACCTTCAGAGGGCGTGGGAGGAGGAGAGGTGGGGCAGTGGAGGCAAGGATCCACGGGCTGCAGGGGGAAACTTTGGCCTCCAGGAGTTTTGTGATGTAAACTTTCTATACAGGACACACTAACATAGGAGTGGGTCATACTTACTGTTGTGATGGCAGGGTCCAAGGTGGTAAGAGCATGTGGAATATATGATGTGCTCAGATACGACTTAGCTGGCTTCAAAATAAATCCAGAACATCTTTTTTCTTCCAGAAATGAAATAGGTATTCCTGTACTCAGAGGATGAATGGGGTGGGCGGGGGGTGGGGGGATTCTGATCACAGGCTAATTGGGGGGCTACTGAACCCCCAGAGCAGTGTTCCTGGGCAGGCCCGCCTTCACCCTGGGGTTACGCCTGCACCCCATGACCAAACTGAGGGGCAGCAGTTTCCTTGCATCCTTCAGACATTTTTAAAGGGAAATTGGTTCCTTGACTGCAGTGAAAGCTATGAATACACAGTGCGCACTATGGCGTAATGGGGCTTCTGTGGCTCATGAACCCAGGGAGCTACTGCAGTGCCCCACCCACAAGAAGGTGCCCCTCCCAAGACCCGAGGCACCCCTGAGCCCAGCAGGAAGCCACTGTACGCCTCCTTTACAGGACCTGCACACCTGTCCCCAGGTGAACTCCCGTAACACAGGTAGCACCCCGTGACCAGAGCTTCTCATGGCCGTGTTAGCCTTGGCCCGGCCATGCCAGAGGAAGCCCAGGCCTCTCCGACCTGGGGCAGAGGGGCGGTCCCTGGGGAGGAAGACAAGGAAGCCGTGGGCCCCTCTTCTAGCATCTCGGGAGAGGCCTTAGCACCGTCAGGAGTCACCTGATGCCAAGCACCTGGAGCGAGCAGTGCCTCCTGACGGGCACCTCATTGGCCTGTGCTCATTTACTCACCACGAAACACTCGTTAAGTGTACCGTGCCAGGCACTGTTCTAGGTCCCTGGGATAAAGCTGTGAACAAACAGCCACATCCCTGCCCCTACAGAGCATATGTTCTGGATTACAGTATCAGCCACTGTGACCGCGGCTGGCAGTGAAGTTTCGGCAGCAAAGCCTGATGTTGGGACTTGTGCTCTTTGTTACACCACCAGTGCTGTTGTGCTTCAGTGAAAATCACTTATTCATTCAGTGGCTCTCTCCCTCATGAGGCCGCGTGAGGCCAGTGACCCATGCCTGGGCACCGTCATATCCCCGCACCTGGGACGTAGCAGGTGCCCAGTGAGCAGTTAGGTGAGCTCCTTGGTAAGTGCGTGCGTGTTTATATCCGAGCAGGCTGGAGGGTAGTGAAGTTCGTGGCCCCTGACCTCGCCCTGACACCCACACGGCTTATAGAGACACCAGCACTTTTCAAAGCAAGTCCCTGGAAGCTGGAAGGGGATTCCTCCTTTGGAAGCTGTTCGGGCCCAGAACACAGCACCCCAGTCCCTTCAGGGACTCCCCAAGGAACGAGGCAGGCCTGGAGCCCATAGGGCCTACTTACCATCACCTGATACTTCAGGCTAGTTTGCCATCACCCAGGAAGCTTTGGGGGGCAGGGGTGATGGTGTGGGCCAGGACCCGTGTCTTCTCGGAATCTGAGGAACATCTGACGCCCCCTCCAACATAGGTGTTCAACCTCACATGGACTATGTCTGGGGCAGCAGCAGGGACATAAGCTTGGAGATAACATTGTTAGGAGCCTTACACAACTCAGGGCCGCTCAGAGAGCCCCCCGATGCCCGCTTGAAGTGTCTGCGCTCCCCGTGCTCTCACAGACCGCGCTGGTTGGCGTGACGCAGCTGTAGCAGGGAGCTGAGTGTATTTTGAAGGCTTTTGGCCGGTGCTGGGAGAGGCCTGGGGCTTGCTGGCGAAGCAGCCTGTGTCTGCCCAGCCTCCTTTCAGGAGGGAATCTGACTTCGCACACGGAAGTGTCCAGACTGGAGAATGAGAACACTAGCAAAGCCCCTTGGATCTCGGACTCAGTTTCCCACCGCAGAGAATGCAGCCCCCTCCGCTGACGGGTTGGCAGCGTTTCCACAGCAGGGGCAGCAGAGCATCCTCACCTGCTTAGCCCGACTGTGAATCGGAAAACTGCTAACGGGAATGAATGTTGGGAGTGCATGGGCAAGAGAGAGGCCTGCAAAGACTGGGCTGAGAACTGACCTTTGTGCCTTGGGAGGAAGAAGTTCCAGGATCCCGGGCTTGGTGGCTTTGATGGATACAATTGTTGACGGGCCGATCTTTAAACTCCCCAGTGTGTATTCATCCCAATACAAAGATGTCTTTTGGGAGCGAGCTCGGCAGAGGGCAGGGATGGCGGTGGTTTAACTCGTACCCCATACTCCCTGGTCAGGCCTGGCGTGTGAGTGTAGGGTTTGTTTCCTCTGTGCCCTCCGGACAAGGGGTGGCTGCTGCTGTTACTTCCTGTCCACCCCTGCAAACATGTGGCCATTGCCCCTTGCCAGCTTTCCAGAGGTTTGCTGTCTGAATCCACGTACCCCGCAGGCGAGTGGAAAGTTCGGGCGGACACCACCCTCACTCGTCTGCTTGGCCAGACACAGGGGCTTTGTGTGTGCTCGGAGCTCAGGCTCATTCACGAGGAGGTAGGTAGGTGTCTGTGCACCCGGGGGAATCCAGACTTGTTTACCCCAGCAGCACTCGGATTTTTGTGTAGGCTGCCTGCTCTCCTCCTGGCCTTTCTCCTCTCCATTCCCCTGGCTGATGGAGCAAGTGGGAGTCGGAGCCCCAGTGTCAGCCGCGTCATTGAGTGCTGGTATCGGAGTGGCATGCAGGTGACCGTGATCTGTCGGAGAGGACAGACAACACACAAACCAGAATGGGTTTAGAAACCGGGCCCGCATCAGCGGAGCACAGGCTGCCTGTGGTTCGAACCCTGCGTGGTTGGAAGGGGTCAGAGTTTGCTGCTGAGAAGAGTGTTGGAGGTGCCTCTCTACAGACCCATCGAGCTGTTTAGCTTTTAGCTCTGTCCCTCCATCTGAAGCTCAGGGCTCCCCTTCTAAGTGAAGCGCAGAATGTCTGCCCTGCTGACACCCTCTGACGCCACAGTTTTGACTCTCCACTGGAGACACGTCCAACCACACGGGACAGAGTAAACGAAGACTGGCCCAGCTAGACAGTTCGATATTAAACAGCTCTCGAGAGTGAAGTTGTATAAAAATTATTATCAGGGAAAGATGTGATACATTTTTCCTTAAAATTGAAAGTTGCCAAACAGTGTGGTCTTACTTCAGTTAAAGTGTGTGTGTGTGTGTGTGCGCGTGCACATGCACACGTGTATACATGTGCACGTGCATCTATAAAAATGGCTAGAAATGTGTGCCCAAGGAAAGTTAGCAGAAGTTATTGCTGGGTGATGGAATTATAAGTGATTTAAATTTTTTATTTTGTCTATCAGTTTTTTCCCCAAATTTTTACAATAACGATGTGATATTTATGACTGCACAAAATTTTACTTTTTTTCCCTAACTGCCCATCACATTACTTCTGCCCAGAACAGTCGGGTCTGAGTGAAACCTCTTCTACTCAAGGGTCTCCCTACCTCATCTCCAGAAAATTGCACACCCAGATGGCCCTTGGCTGGCCTTCTAGAATTTTCCTAACAGAAATATTTCACGTAAAGCCCATATAAAAACTTCCATACCTGGAATTTTCTGCATTTATTTGGCAAAAGTGATGTTGAAGACATTTTTCAAAGATCATAAACGGCCCCAGGTCACTCTCAGAATTCAGAAAAAGTTTGTCTCTTGCAACGAACAGGTGCTTTCTTCCCTCACGCAGTGAGAGGGTGTGTCCCCCGCCACCCGGGCACCCCGGCCACGGCATCTGAGGAACAGTAGGTTTTCTCACCTTAGAATTCTGATGTAATGGTCCCCTTCCTCTCCCTCTTAATTACTTAGCTCTTCCCTTTCTAATGACTTTCTTCTATTTCATGTTATCATTTTTCCACTGGAAGCTAAGTCAAACCCTTTTTGAAAGTAAACAGGAATTTAAAGAACTAGAATGTTATCCCTCTTTTACAACAGAAGCTCCCTTTGGGCAGAGACTGTGGCTCTTCATGGTTATATTATCCGCAGGCTCCAAAACAGGGCCTGGCAATAACAAATGGCCAGTAAATGTTGGATGGGTCAATGGATGAAGGATGGATGGATGGATGAGTAACCAAGGAGAACCAAGGTAGGAAGGACTGTTTCTACAGAGCGACCCACAGAGCCTACATGGCATCTACGGTTGGCTCCCGTCCGAGTCGGGCAACTGCTGTGTCCCAGGGCTCTCCTCGTGTTCCTGCCACTCTGCTGATGGGCCACTTCCGCTGGCAGGTGGAGCCGAGAGCTGCCCTGCCCGGGCTTGTCACACTTAGCCCTACTGGCTGGATTCCTACTCGCCCAACCCCATCCCTACTCTTCTCCCACTTACCAGTTTCAACTTTTATTTATTTATACCTTAAACGACATTTTTTTAAGTGATCCAAAAACAACATCCTTAAAGAATTGTTCTACCTAAAAAGACCCTGTGACCCAGCTTCATGTTACAGCACAGGAGAGCATTAGCCAAGGGGCAGGAGCCATGGGCTCTTGTTTTGGCTCTTCCAGAACACCCCATGTGCTGTCCATCCAACAGGGTTATTCAACCTTGCCCTTCCTCACTCCCAGCAAAGATCAACAGAAGTATGTCATCAGATCACCTTAAAAGATAAAATGTTAAATCTCTAGAACACGCACACACAGAAAGGCAAGGTTGAAGGAAGGGTGTCTAGAGCCCCAGGGGACTGATATCCCTCAAGCCAGTCAAAGATTAGCTACTGTAAAAAAAAAAAAAAAAAAAAAAAAGTTGTCTTCCAAGCATCTTGCTTCTTGTTCCACAAGCTGCTCCTGGATCTGGGGAATTTGGGTGTGGAGACCCCACCAAAGAGAGAGCTCTGGAGCAGCCCAGGGGTGGGATGTGTGCTTAAAGGACAGTTCTGCCTCCAGCTCTCCCTCTCCCCATCTGCTTCCGAAGTGAGGGCATGTGACCGAGTCTGTGGTTTCTCCTTTTGCAGGAGCAGCTGGAGAACTATGACTTCACCAAATTCCACTCGCTGAAGCCCAAGCTGATCGAGGCGGTGGACAACATGCTGAGCAACAAGATCTCGTCCCTGATGAACCTCATCAGCCAGGAGGAGATAAGCATGCCCACGCAGCTCGTGCAGGGCGGCGCCTTCGACGGCACCACCGAGGGCCCCTTCAACCAGGGCTACGGGGAGGGCGCCAAGGAGGGCGCCGATGAGGAGGAGTGGGTCGTGGCCAAAGACAAGCCCATCTACGATGAGCTCTTCTACACCCTGTCGCCCATCAACGGCAAGATATCCGGTGTCAACGCCAAGAAGGAGATGGTGACGTCCAAGCTGCCCAACAGCGTCCTGGGCAAGATCTGGAAGCTGGCCGACTGTGACTGTGACGGCATGCTGGACGAGGAGGAGTTCGCGCTGGCCAAACACCTCATCAAGATCAAGCTCGATGGCTACGAGCTGCCCAGCAGCCTGCCCCCCCACCTCGTGCCCCCCTCCCACAGGAAGTCCCTGCCGAAGGCCGACTGAGTTGCAGGCTGCTCTCAAGGCAGGCAGTGGGCGGTAGGGATTGGGGGGCCCGGGCCTGAGGCCCATGCTGCCACTGACTCACTGACCCTGACCACGGCACTGCCCTCTCTGGGCCTCGGTTTCCCCACCTGTGGAATGAGGCGGGCAGACACGGGACACTAGATGTGAGGTTCTTTCACCTCTAAAATTCCCTGGGTTTCTATTAAAATATTGGGAGGAGGGGGTGGATAAGGAGATTGAAGGGTTGAGAAAAAAGAGAAATTGACCAGAGTACTTGGCAGCCTGGAGAGACATAGACATGGAGGCAGGCTGTATAGAATCCCACAACCGTAGGGAGTCAGCCGGGGGCTCTTCCAGAACCGGCGAGCCTGGGCTGCACTGGGCCACACAGCATCATGCACCTGCCTTGGCTCCTATGTGTCCCTTAGAGGGTACCAGAAGGGAGCAAAGTTGATCTTATTTATTTTGTTTCCTGCTGTATTGAGAGTGGAAAACAATAGAGCACAGAAGGTTTCTATTCTCTCTAGGCCATCTACCAAAGAGAAGACTGCTGCCCCCGGGTCGTGCCTATGTGGGCCCCCGTCCCTCCTGCAGGCTCGAGCAGGACAGGCAGCCAGGCCAGCAGAGAGCATCTGTGATACACAGCACCCCCCTGACTAACCCACCCAGAGCTCCCCCCACCCCGGACCCTTCCCAGTTGCATTTGGTTAGGAATTTGGAACTCAGAACCTTTACTAGCCCCTGGCAAGATTTCTAGTATTCAAGCCATGTTGAAGTCTGAAGGTTGGCTTTTCTTACTAGTCTGTCCCATAATTTGTAGCAAAGTCTATTTATCATATTCAAATGACGGTAAAGGAAAGAGGTGGTTCTCTGCAGTCGTCAATGTGGTGACATGTCCCCAAGGCTCCTTGGTCAATGGCAGGATTTAAATTTAAACCCATGTCTCAGTGCCGGCAGTGTGCTGGGCCTAGGGACTCAAGGGGAACACAAGGCGAGCCCGCCCCAGGCTGTCAGGTAGAAAAGGTCATTCTCTAGCTTTAGACACTATTTTTATTTAAAAAAAAAAAAAAAAACAGGCATTTTTATTATGTCCAGTTTTTCTTTCTTACAGGAAAAGCCTTTTATACAGAAACAGGACAGAGTCTTTCCTATGAAACCTTTTCTTCAAAAGGCGGTGAGGGTCATACCATGCATGCCCATCACCAGGCAAGACTTGGTTCCGAGTGTTCTCTGAGTCTCGGTATAAGGCTCTCTGGTCCACTCGCTCAGGTGCCCGTCAGATGGAGGTGGAGGCAGGTAACACTCATTTGACCCTTCCCTCCTCTGTGGGCAGCAGCCTGGGGACTCACGTCATTATTATTTATGTGATACAAAAGAGAGGCACAAAATGGTGATGGCCACATGGCATCGAAGTGAAGGAAATAACAGTCTCGCCCGAGCCTTCCAAAAACCACATTTTTTTCCTTTTCTGATATCACCTGTGACATCAGGGTCAGAAATGCAGACATAAGAGAAAATTTTTATTTGGGGGAAGCTTTTGTTCAGATACCGGTTCTCACACTCTCTAGTTTAGTTTCTAAATAATGTCACTTTAAGAGAAGTAAATTCATAATATGATTTTTAATCTTAATGAGCACTTTTAAATTAATTTTAAGTTAATCAGAAACATAGCAAAGAAAGATTTATGTCAGTACTGTAATATAAGCAGACGGTTTGGTGCACGCATGAGGACTGCCCAAGTATGTACCCACAAGGGAGTCCTCCAAAGGGCAAAACAGTGAAGAAGAAAGAAGTCATTGGCCCAAAGGTTTGGAGATGCCGCGTTAGCTGATTTTCCATTCAGAATTATCCTGCTCCTTTAATTCTTCTCGTCATATATGAGGATATATATACATACGTATGCCACATGAGTATGTATTCTTGATACTTGTCAATGTGTGTATGTGCAGATATGGCCAATTTTGTCTATGCAGGGACAACTAGGAAAGCTTTTAGCAGACTGAGGTTTCTGCTTTCTACAGGGAAGGAACCTTCTCGTGGTGTTGTGATCGCCGCCCCCACGCCGTCAGGGGCAGAACATTTGGCAGCTGCTTCCTTTCCCTGAGAAAGGAAAAAAATTAAAAAAAGGAAATCACACGCCCATTTTTCTTAACATCTTCTCTTACAACATGAAGTCATTCATCATGAAAAGCTGATTGGAAAGAAAAGCCCTGGAAAACCTCAGGGATGGCTGCCAAGGATGAGGACCCGTATGTTCCCAGGACCCGCACAAAGTTCCTTGAGTCTGTGTCCAAAACACCCCTTATCCTGCCTCCCTGTGAGCAGGGCTGGGGGACAGCAGAGCCCTCTAGAATTCCGTTCACACTGCCCGACAGCCTTGCCCTCCGCCTACCACCCCAATTTTCAAAGGACCCCCTCGGCCGAGGGTTTGCAGCTGGGCAGAAGGGGGGAGGTAGGTAAACAGCACTGTGAGACCCTCCATGCTCTCCACAGTTCCACGGAAGAAGATCTAAGAATCCTGAATCTGTTTTCCACACAGCGCCTGGTACCATGTAACAAACCTCCACAGCCTTGAGTTTAGGGGGGAAAACAATTTCAGCCTCCCCTTCCCAGAGTCAGCTTGCAAGCTGTAAGCCTGCTAATGAGGCCCTCCTGAACTGATCCACAAGGAACGTTGGACCGACACATCTCAAAACCCTCCAGTTTCATGGCGACATGCAGACGTCCAAACTGCTCCAGCCTCACACTCTCCAGCCCAGCGTGGTGCACGGATTGCTTCCTCGCCCGCACACTGGGATGGCCCAGGGGTCACCCTGCAATGGGGAGGACCATTCATGTCACTGCCTTTCTCTGGCCCGGGTTCTCCTCGGAGCACTTGTCAGATTTGGAGCTGTGGTTCCTCCCGCAGGACTGTGGGCCTTTGAGGAGTTAAATTCTGTATCATGGGGACTGGGTGTCCAGGCGGGTCAAAGACTGTGTGTGGAGAAGCCAGTGCCTCCTGCCTTCCCTTGAACCCCTGCCCTGAGTAGCAGCCCACAGGGGAAGCCTCCGCAGAGCCCTGGCCCCACTGCCCCTGACCACAGCCCTCTGCCATGCTATGCTGGGTGTCCTGAGGAGCCGCCTGCCCGCCACACCAGGAATGTCTTCCACTGCAGCCCACTGCCCGGCGTGGGGCTTAGCCACCGGAGTCACGGCCTGACAGCCACCACTGCGGCCTCCCCACCTGGTGCCCTTACACTCCTTCATTAGGCCCAGAGCAATACGCCAGGCAAATTGCCTTGAGGAGAAGGAAAGCGGTTAACAGAGGCGCTGTGTACTTCCTCTGCGGAATGTAGCAGACAAATAACATTCTTAGGACAGATAACCACTGAGTTTATTCAGGTAAACGTGGGCCTAATTTAAGAGTGTATCAGTTACATGTCCATTAGCCAATGCAGTTAATACACCATGCTTCTATTTTTTTGTAATCTTGTTTAGAAATTCCGAACAATCTATTGATCAATAAACTTCTGAAAAATGTACTACCTTTCCTCCGTTGGTTCTGGTTTTCCAGTGACCCAGTTGTCCCAGGAGAAAAGCAGGGATCCAACAGAAATGAGGCAGAAGACTTAAGGGGAGTGTGGGCCCCTTCTGAGCACCATCCCTGTGACCCTCAACTCTTCCTATGTCCGCAGTGGGGCTTCTTGAGCTGGAAAGCAGCTCCATCTGCTGGGGGCAGAGGCCAGGTCTGGGAGCAGGCCCCAACAGAGGATGCCTGGAGACCAGGATGGAAGGAACCATGGACGCGGGGCCCTTCGGAGGCTGGGAAGGGCATTGCTGAGCACGCTCAAAGGAGACGGGTACCTGCCGCCTCCTCCTCTCCAACTGGGAGGCCAGCCCCTGTGCCCGAAGGTGCAGGAGTGCTAGGGTTGGCGCCCCCTGGCCTGCCAGCACTGCTGCTGCCTCTTGTCACACACCCCGTTGCAGACATCTGGGTTTTCCCCACCATCACCCATCTACCCTTGTGATCCAGACCCGGAATTTCCTTTGCAAAGCACTCCCTACCTGCCCACCCTCCGTCTGAGCCACAAGGCTTGGGTGAGATAGACACCTCTCCAGGGTGGGTCCTGATTGGCTTGAGCCAACGAGAGTATTTTGTCCCCCTGGTCACAAAAATTGGTTCAGGAATGGACATGTGGCTCAATTCAAGCCTACGAGAGCCAAACCCCTCAGACTTCTCTTCCAGCTCTTGAGAGAGATGTTCTTTCTTCTCTGAACCATGCAGTGTAGAGAAGTGAGCCTATTGGTACAACAGTATGAATGGCATTGAGAGGAGTGGCCAGAGCTACTGGGGACAGAGGAGTGAGTTTGTGCTGGCGGCAACCACCCTCTGGAGCATGGAGGTAAAGGAAGCATTGAGAAAGGCAGAGGGAGTTCCGGCCTGTGGTGGCATCGTTTGAACTGCTGGGTCAAACCTCCCTCAAGTCCTCCTCCTGCCAGACATTTCAGTCCTCTGGGCCAATACCTTCCTTTTATATTGTTTAAATCTCTTTGACTTGAGATTTTAGTTACTCACCACATAAATAATCCAAAACTAGGTACTAACAAGGTATTGTCATTTCAGCAGGGGCTGCAATCAGTTGCAGCAAAACAGGGGCCAGTCCTTGCTGCACGTGCAATGGCACTAGCTGCATCTGCGCTAAGGAGGAAGAAGAGCAGCTCCCCAGCCCCACTCATCAAGCTGCTACAACAACTCTGTTGAGGTCTGTGCACAAAGCATCACGCAGCTCCAGCCTGTCTGGTGTCACATCATACAAGATGCCCTGGACCAAGGCTCTTAATAGGAGGAGAAACAAATCGGGAGAGAGGGGGCAGGTGAACCTGCTAGAAGGAGCAGGGTTTTAACTGGGGCTGATAGGATAGGAAAATGTGGGTAATGAGGAACAGAAGGGACATTCTAAGCTGAAACAACAGCTGAAGCCCCAGTGTAAGCAGGAAAGCTCTGGTCCTGTTGAGGCAATGGGGAGTCTTCAAGGGCATGAGCAGAGCTGTGCTCTGGGAGGTGACCTGGGGGGCTGTGCACAGGCTGATGTGCGGGCAAGATGTCGAGTCGGGAACCGTGATGGGGCCGCGCGGGGGCAGTGCAAGTAGACAGGTGGGAGGGTAGACCATGGGGTTCTGGGGAGCACGGAGCAGCCGCCACTGAGGACTGGGGCTGTGAGCGAGGAAGAAGCCTGGGCTCACTCCAACATCGGGAAGCCAGCCAATGGCAGGAGGGACCGCACAGGGCAACAGGGGAGGAAGCTCTTCTCAGATGCAGGGGAGCTGCCCCCACCCCAAGAGCACCATGCCCCTCACTCCCAGCCACAGGCCCAGGGTTCCAGAGTCCTTTGTCTTGCCCAGCTCTGGAGGGCAGGCTGTGGGCTTTGCTCCTCTCACCAGCCTCGGCTGCCAGAGACACCTGCCTGAGGAGTGCGGCATCTCCTCTTAGAGTCTCCGGGGCTGCTGGACGAACCCACAGACACCCACCCCAGACCAGTGACTATGACCCTGAGGTTAGCCAGAACATTTCGTGAAGCCACCTTAATTAGAACTCTCTCTGGCATGCAGTTCAAGATTGCTCAGGGAGGAAGGGACAGTGGCCTGCAGACTCCCGCCACAGCCCCTGCCCTGAGCCCTGAGACCCAGACAGCGCTGTGGAAGCACGGGTGTTGGGGGCTCACCATGAAGCCCCCAAAAGTAAACAGTGTCTCTGGCTTTGGAGGAGACTCTCATTTCCACGGCCTTTGCAGCTCCAAGTTACCTCCTCCCAGGGAGAGCGCCCTTCAGAAAGTGGCCCCTGGGCGTGAGGGAGCACCCACCGTTCAGCCCTGGGCCAAGTCAGGGCCTGGAAAGCCAAGCCCCGGGGTCCAAGGACTCCCCTCCCTCTATGGTGCCATTCCCCTGGACAGGATGAGAGGGCCAGTATGCTCCCTCCCATCCCCACCCTGTGGGTGCTCACGAAGGGCAGTACCAGACTGGGAAGTGGGTGCAGAAGCTTCTAACCAGGGGCTTGGCCATGTGGGTGCCTTTTACCTGGACTGCAGCACCCCCACGGCACTCCCACCCAGAGCCAGCTCGGGGCACATCCTACGGGCCTCTTGCTGACATTGGGAGCACCCGAGGTTGGCGGGGAGGATGAAGGAGGAGATCCTGGGGCCACAGGCTGGAGCATTCCTGAGCCACCCCCTCCAGCCTGGGCCACGCCCTTTGGCAGGTGGGAGGACAATGCCCGCTGTGTGCCGTCACCCCTGCCTGCCGGCTCAAGAGGAGGGCCATACCGTGGCCCCAGCTCCAGCCTTGGCCTCTCCTGTGGTTCTCTCCCTCCCCAAACAGCCCCTGCTATCTGCCATTTCCATCCATCCGATAGGGTCTCCTTCCAGGCACAGACATCGCCAAGGTGAGCGGTTTCTTGTTTTCCCCCCGCCTGCCCTTTTCATCCTGAGGAGCAGCAGCTAGTCCCCATGGTCCGAGGAATCTGGAAAGTTGGGTGGGGCAAAGGTTTCTGAGGCATTCAAGTGAACTCCAGAATCTTATCTGGCTAGGCCCTAAGCCGCAAACCCCCCCTCCAAATGTGGGGACCCTTCACACTCCTTCCCCAACCTCCATGCCCCTCAACATCTCCAACTTAGATAAATATCCAGTGGCCCCTCGTCCCTAAAGGTCTGCAGGCCTGCTGGCTGGTCGGTCCCACAGTCCCCAGCAGCTCCCTGGGGCCACAGGGCACCTGAAGCAGGAGGCCAGCCCCAGGGCCACTCCCCCAGTCCTGTCCCACCATGGACTCTGCGTACGAGACGAGCCACATTCGCAAGCTGCAGGCACAGCACAAGCGGATGCAGGAGAAGACTTTCACTAACTGGATCAACAACATCTTCCAGCACAGCCGGGTGAGTGTAGCGGGGCACACCCCAGAGTCCACCTCTGCTGTCCCCCTCGCTCCCCGGCCAGTGGACCGTGGGGGCCAGCCATGAGGTCAGCCGGCTGAGACTTCTCACACACCCCAGAGCCCAGCTGCAGCCACTTCTGTTGACCCTAAAGCACAGCTGAGGCCAGTCCGCCTTCCTTAAGGAAGCTGTCCCGGACTGCACCTCCGAGGTGCCAGGGTAGGCCAGACGGGTGAAGGGGACTGTCCCTGTGCTTTTCCCTGCCCCTCCCAGGTGGGTGTCAAGATCCAGAACCTGTACACCGAGCTGGCTGATGGCACCCACCTACTTCGGCTGCTGGAGCTCATCTCGGGAGAGGCCCTGCCACCCCCCAGCCGGGGCCGCATGCGGGTGCACTTCCTGGAGAACAGCAGCCGCGCGCTGGCTTTCCTCCGGGCCAAGGTGGGCACTGGGGAGCCAGCTTCTGGGTGCTGCGGCGGGCAGCAGGGATCAGCTGGGCTCCTTGATCAGCTTTCCGGGGCTGGCCAGGGCAGAGCGGAGGCTCTGAAGCCGGAATCCAGGCGTAGCAGCTGGGATACAAAGGTCCAGAAAGTCCAGCCCTTCCTTGACCAGTGCTCCCAGCTTAGAGGGTGACAGATGCTGGAGAGGGGACAGCCGTCATCCCCGTGGGAGGGACTGAAATGCACTGGGGCCTGCAATGAGAATTGCAGGATTCTACGCTGAAAGATTCCCTGTACTCTTAACTTTCTCCTTTCCTAAATAAGGAAATAATTGAGCAGGTAAGAGCCATGGTCAGCAGGCCAGCAGAGCCCAGATGCAGGGCTGTGGGAGGCAGGCTGAGGGGAGGACACAGGAGAAGAGCCGTGCGCACTGAGCTGGGCGGTGGAGGGAAGAGGCGCACGTCTGCCTTGGAGAAGCTGGGTCAGTTAGCTGGCAGGGGCCGCACAAGCAGGACGGAGCCACGGTCTCGTGCAAGAAAGAGACTGGCCAAAGAAATAGTCATTGAAAGGAGGCAAAAGCTCCAGGGGTATGGAAGGATCCTCATGGCCAGCATCAGGGGCCTGGGCAGGGGGCGTTCATACTGGAAGCCATACTGGGGAAGCCCACAGGGCTCCTGGCCTCAGGTCCGGAATCCATGAGGTGGCTGTTCCTGGAGCCTGCAACTGGCTGGGCAGAACCTGAGTGTGCGTGCCTGTCACTTACGTCCTGGGTTGGCGGTCACAGCCCCCTGGGAGCCTGGCACGCCTGACAGAGGCCAGGGCGGTTAGAACCCAAAGCCAGGTATGGGGGCACTGCAGTCCCCAAGCAGAGGGAGGAGCAGAAGCTGACAGCCACAGAATACCAGGCCCTTTTTGGTCCCAGAGACAATAGCCTGTGAGCCAGCCCTCTCCCCTCCAGGTACTTGGGAAGAGTGGGCGCCCCGTGGCCCTGGTCAGAGGCTCTGAAGCTCCCCTCGCACACAGCATGTCACTAATACGTAGTCTGTGAAGGTGACAGCCTTGTCTCCACTATACATACTGTTGCCCCAACACAGGGTGAATGAGCAGCAGAATGTGGGATGCACCCATTTCTGGAGGCCATGTCATTTGCCGGGCACTCCATGCCAGGCTCTGGGGACCGCAGTCAGCAAAGCACAGACCTGACTGCAAGGGGCCTGCAGTTTCAGGGAAGGCCGTTGATTTGACCCCAGATCAGCGTGGGCTGGTAACTGTGTAACAACCAGCTCTCGGCCCAGGGAAATTAAAAGCCCTTGTTTGTAGCATGTGCTAGTTTCCCTGGCATTGCTACCTCCACCGCGACAGACTCCAAGCTACCAGGGTGAAACCACTAGACAAAAAGCGGGAAGACCAGCTCCACAAGCTGGTATGAGCTGACTCCAACCCCCCACCCAGACCAGCTGCTCCAGCTCCGAGCTGAGGTGAACGCAGAAGGACTCAGGTGTGCCGGAGAAGGCTGAGCACGGGGTGCATGGGGTGGACCCTTCGGACACAGACAGGGGGTGGAGACAACAAAGGGATGCAGCCCCGCCCACCAGGCAGGTGGTTGGCTGAAGCCAGCTTCCCGCCAGGTCTTACGGAGAGTCTTCCCTCTGCTTTCTACGTTCAGTGCATACTTAGCCATTACCCACCATATACCAGCCACTCTACTAGGGAGACATCAGGGCACAAAACCAAGATCCCCACCCAAGCAGGCTAAGGACCTTGAGCATGTGTGTTTGAGCAGGAAGAATAGACCCTGCGCTTCTATTTTAAAGAAGGTGGCTATTGAAAACACCATTGAAAAAGTGGTATTTGAGTAAAGACTTAGAAGAAGAGAGGGAAGTAGCCATGTGGCTATTGAGGGTGATATTTTCAGACAGCGGGGACAGCCAGTAGAAAGGCCCCAAGGCCTGTGCCTAGAATCCCAAGGAACAGCCAGAATCCTACAGGCCTTGGAGCGCTGTGATCCGGGAGAGGAAAACGGAGCCAGAGGGTGAAGGGGCAGGTCCCGTGCCGCTTTGATGTTCATTCTGTTTCTGTCTCCCCTCATTCATTCCTCCTCCCTTTACATGTGGGCAAGATCTAGGGCAGCAGGGTTTCTCAACTTTAGTGCACAGGAAAACCACGTGAGGTATTTGTCCAAATGCAAATCCTGGGCCCTGGCCCAAGAGAGTCTGATTGGGTGGAGCTTGGGAATCTGCCTTTTTACCAGGAGATGGACCACTGATGATGTGGGCTGAGACTGAAGTGGGAGCCAAGGACCCAAGCACTCCCTGGGGAGCCCCACATGCCCTGAGAGGTGGAGGCAGACAGTTGCTGTTGTCTCTTGAGCTCATAGATTGACTATTATGACCCTTTATTTCCAACTCCCATGGCTGAACCACTGATCTTGCCCCTGTTCACCTGTAGCCCACATACAGGGAGAACCCCCACCCCCACCCCAGGGGTCCAGCCGAGTTCACCAGGCTGGGGTTTTGCCCGGGAGGACTTGGGTCCAAAGCTGCATCCATTTAGAAACTCTTCACCTGCCTGGCATTGTGCCCTGCTGGCTTCTCCTTTGGGGACCTACTGGGACAGGATGGATTCCAGGACCCTCCCATCTGGCAGCAGGCCCCCCGGACTTTTGGGTACTCTGAGTTTTCTCTGGCACTCGGACTTCATGGTTCAGCCCAGCCTACTATGCCCACAGGTGCCAATACCCCTCATTGGACCAGAGAACATCGTGGACGGAGACCAGACACTCATCCTGGGACTCATCTGGGTCATCATTCTGCGTTTCCAGATTTCCCACATCTCCCTGGATGGGGTATGTCCCAGCCCCCAACCGCCCAGCCCAGCGCACCCTGGCCACACCCCCGGCCCCTGGGGCAGAGCAGCTCCACCTGACTGTTAGGATCCCCACAAGAGACCCTGGCGCCCACACAGTGAATACCCACTCTTCAACCATGGGCGAAGAAATGAGAATGTCAGAGAGATTGTAATATGCTGAAATGACAGCTAGATTCACGCCCTTCAATCCCGATCTCGGAACAAGCCATTCACAACTGCGGGGTTCAGGTGACTGCCTAGTGCCTGCCTTTCCTCCTGATTGGTTGTTCCCCACTCTGGCACAGAAACGCTCTCACTCCTATTACACCTCTAACGTACTGTTGGGGGAAATTAAACACGCAGAGGGAGTCCCAGCCCCAGAAGTTTCCAAATCCCTAGTATCCTGAACACCGAAGAGATGGCCCTCCAGCCTCCTCTTGGTCTACCTCTTATTTCCCCACAACTGAATTGGAAAGAGTAAAAACATGAAGTGCTTATATTTATCAATTTCCATAGCTTGGTGGTTTCCAAAACCCCACCTAAAACTCAATTCCAATAGGTTATAAAAGCCAACCTAGAGAATGAGAACCTAATGAAAAGAAGCCATAGATCTGGCTCAGATCCAGGAGGACCCTTGAAACCCATCATGTGACTGTGAGCCCCAGGACAGCAGGAGCTTTGCCTGGATGTGTCCCTAGAGTCTCGCACCCATGCGATGAATGAATGGATGGGTGAATTTCTAACTGGCCTCAAGCCCTTCTGTGCAGCTACGCTCCCCTCTGCAGTCCCCTTAGCCAGTTCCAGGTGCCCCTGCTGCCCCTTCCCCTGACCGGCTCTCGCTCTGCTCCCTGCAAAACAGATGCAACGGGAGCGGGCTGCCCCTGCTCCCTCTCATGCTCACCCCCAGACTCTCTCCTGGGTCATGTCTGCCAGCCGAGCCTACCTGCTTAGGGCATGTGCTCCGGGCCTTGAGGCTTCCGCCTGCACTGCTGCCCACCCAAGCTCCCGGACCCAAAGGGCAAGGGAGGTGATGCAGCCTGCTTGGCTCTGATGTTTTGAGTTTATAACCAGGAATTGATGGGGGGATGGTGCACATGAGAGGAAGCTGGGGAGGAAAAAGGAGTGGGGCCTTTGGCAGGTGAGGGTGAGGGAGGGAGTGGGTAGAAGGAGAGTCTCACTGAGGGCAGGACAGGGACCAGGAATGGAGGCTGGAGGAGGGGGAGGAAATGGGAGGAAGGAGGTGGGAGAGAAGCACTGAGGGGAAGAGAGAGAGCAGGGCAGGGGTGGGGGCAGGTGGAACCAAGAATAACAGAATAAAGGAAATTCTCAGTAACAGAAACATGGAGGGCGGAAGGGAGTTGAAACCAAAGGAAGATGTCCTTGCGCGGCCTGAAGAAACAGCACAGGCTCTGCCCTCAGCAGCCCTGTGAGGCATCAGGGTGGTAGACAGGGGGGCTCGCCTGTCAGAGGCCGCCGTCAGCCATTCCCGGTCAGGCAAGCCCCGCCCTATTGGTGGAGGGATGCTGGGCAGTCCCCTCATTGCCCCTCTGCACCTCCTTGTGTCATCCCTACAGTGTAAATAGTAATAGTGTCCCCCTCCTTGGGCCGCGAGACGTTGGAGAGCCACGTGTACTGGCTGGCAGACAGCCCACGGGGACCAGGAGCCAGTCTAACAAATCCTAGCCTCAATTCCGTGGGGCCCATTGTTAACACAGTATCCAGCCCATCAGAAGAGCTGGAGAAACGGGAGCTCCCGCTGTTGCGGTCACCAGCTGTGACTCAAAGCCAGCTGCTAGATGGGACAGCTTTCAGGCACCCCACTTCTTTGGAAGGACGATCTTTCTCCCTCAGCCCCAGTCCCTGCCCACCACAAATGAAATCAGTAAAATCAGCCGCTCCGCACCTGCCTCCAGGTTGGGAGAAAAGGATCACAGCCAGGCCCAGCCCACCCCTCCCACGGCCTGCGGGTTCTGCTGCCTTCCCAGCCGTCCCTGCATGGTGACCCGCTGTCCTGCCCTGCCAGGAGGAGTTTGGGGCCAGCGCAGCCCTGCTATCTGCCAAGGAAGCGCTACTGGTCTGGTGCCAGCGGAAGACGGCCTGCTATGCCAATGTCAACATCACCGACTTCTCGCGCAGCTGGAGTGACGGGCTGGGCTTCAGTGCCCTCATCCACGCACACAGGTGTGCACGAGGGAGAGCCCACCGGCGCCCTCCCAGCCCAGACCTGGCCTGAGGCTGGCTCAGCCTCCCTCCTGCAGACCTCCACCACCAAGCCAAACTCCGAAAATGGGCTTGGGTCCTGAAGCTGCCCATCTCCCACATCCCTCTGGCCCCTTCCCCCCTGGGCACGGAAGTAGAGCAGGCTGATAGCGAGGCCCTCCCCCCTTCCCTAGGAAATCCCGTGGAATTGGCCAGGTTTGCCTTGACCCCTTCCTTTCTCCACTTTCTGGGCCCCTGACTGTATTCTCAGTCCTCTTCCTGGCTCGTTTGGAGCTTCTCCCCCTACCCAGAAGCCTGGCGCCCGAGGGAAATTAACCCTCCCCATCAGAGCCCCATTCCTTCATTAGTGGCTCAGATTACCGTCAGGGGAAACTAATGTGGAGCTGGTTTGCCTTTTGAGCAAGCCCCTTGGACCCAAGCAGTGAGTGACTCCGGCGAAGAGCTCTGCCTCTCTGTCTAGGCCAGACCTGCTTGACTACTGCTCCCTGCGCCCCGAGCGCCCACTGCACAACCTTGACCTGGCTTTCTGCGTGGCTGAGCAGGAGCTGGGCATTGCTTCGCTGCTGGACCCCGAGGACGTGGCGGCCCTCCAGCCTGATGAGCGCTCCATCATGACCTACGTGTCACTCTACTACCATCACTTCTCCCGCCTGCACCAGGAGCAGACGGTCCAGAGGAGACTTGCTAAGGTTGGTGACAAAGCGAAGGTGGCATTGAGGAGAGGTGGGGTGAGCAAAGTCCCCCGAGTCAGACACAGCTGGGTTTGAAGCCTGCCTCTGCCACTTCCTGGCTGTGTGGCCTTGACCGTGTCCCCTAACTTTTCGGCGTTTCCTCTGTCAAATGGAGCCAGTAATGCCTGGGGTAGTAGAAGGCTGCCATGTTTCAGAGAGTGTTGAGCACAGTGGCCAGCACAGGGCCTGGCAACGGGGAGAGCCAGGTGAGCTCCATCCTCTCCTGTCCCTCCCCCTCCCCCGTGCTCTTGGGCTGTTAAGCTCCTAATGGGATTGAAAGGCTCCGGGAGAGGCTCAGGGAGAGAGAGCCCAGGTCTGTAAGGAGAGGCACAGAAGCAGCTCTGCTGGGCTCAGTCCATGTTTGGGGAGGCTCTCTTCCTCTCTGGGCACAGTGGTAGATACAAAGGCCTGGGAAGGCTGTTCTCGGGGTTGGTGTCTCAGCTGGGCATGTGGCAGATGATCGAGGCCAAGGGCTCTGAGCTGCTTTAGGGAGGTGGGGGCCTCAGGGAAGGGAAAGACAGCTCAGAAAAAGAATGGTACCTCCAGAGGTGAGGCCAAAAGGGGTAAAATAAGATGGGGGAAGGCAGGATGGGTGCCCCACACTCCTGGGTCTAAGTGTACGATGCAGGCAGACCCGCTTCTCTGGGGGCTGGAAGGACCCCCACTTTAGCGCAACCTTAGCTGGGGAGAAGGAGCTACCCCCCGCAGCCGGGGAACCCTGGCAGTCAGTCAGCAGCCAAAAGGGGAGCGCCTCCATTCCAGGGCCTGCCCCGAAGTGCTGCCCTGAACCCTTCCCTTGCCTTCTCCAGATCCTGCTTCAGCTCCAGGAGACCGAGGAGCTGCGGACGCAGTACCAGCAGCTGGTGGCCGACCTGCGGTGCTGGATTGCAGAGAAGCAGGCACAGCTGGAGGCGCGGGATTTCCCAGACTCCCTGCCCGCCACGCGCCAGCTCCTGGTGGCCTTTGCCTTCTTCCGCACCCAGGAGAAGCCGCCGCGCCTGCAGCAGCGAGGGGCCACAGAGGCCCTGCTCTTCCGGCTGCAGACCGCGCTTCGGGCCCAGGACCGCAAGCCCTTCCTGCCTCACGAGGGCCTGGGCCCTGCAGAGCTGTCGCAGCGCTGGGCAGGCCTGGAGCGGGCCGAGGCCTCCCGGGGCCAGGCCCTGCTGCGGAGGATCCTACAGCTGGAGCGGTTGGAAACCCTGGTCCGGCGCTTCCAGCACAAAGCAGCCCTCAGGGAGAGCTTTCTGACGGATGCAGAGCACATGCTGGACCAGGCCGCCGCCGCAGCCCCACCAGCCGGCCTCGCCGCAGTGGAGGCAGCTGCCCAGAGGCTGGGCATGCTGGAGGCCGGCATCCTGCCCCAAGGGGGGCGCTTCCAGGCCCTGGCCGAGATCGCGGACGTCCTCCAGCAAGGGCAGTACACTGGCTGGGCAGATGTGGCCTGCAGGTGAGCCCGGGGTTACGGAAACCATCCTCAAAACAGGCTAAGGCCTTCCTGTCCTACCCCTCTCCTTACGTACGCCCATTCCTGGCCATGGAGGGGTGATCTCCAGGAGCAGGGCTCCCTTGAAAAGATTTAACTCCCACCAGTGCCTGAAGTTCCAGCATCTGTAATGGACCCCTGTTGGTGAAGTACTGCCCTTTCTAGATACCTCTGATTAATTCACTCCCTAAACCTTTACTGAGTGTCTACTATGTCCCAAGCACTGTTCCAGGTGCTGGGGATGTAGTAGTGAAGAGGACAAACAACGATCCCTCCCCTCACAGAGCTTACACACGACTAAGGAAAGCAAGATGCACATATAGTCTGTGAGATCGTGATAAAAAATAGTAATAAAGCATAGGGGATGATGAGGTGCCAGCTGGGGGGAATGGTAGGATGGTCAGAGGAGGCTCACTCTTGAGCAAAGACCAGAAAGGAGCGAGGGGACAGCCATACGGGTGTGGGGGCTACCCCAGGCAGAGGGAGAGGCTAGCGCAGTGCGCCAAGGTGGGCGCATGCCTGGCGTGCGTGGAGGCCAGTGCTGACAGAAGAAACCAGTAGTAGCTGAGGTCAGGGGCTGAGGGTGGAGGCAGACAGCATGCTGCGTACCGTAGGGCACAGTAAAAGCAGGATTCACTCAGGCTGATGGGAGTGGGTCACGGGAGAGCTTGAGCAGGGGAGCGGCATACCCTCCTGCTGTGCAGCGACCACTGTGGAGGCCGCGGCGGGGACAGTCGGAAGCGGCAGAAGCAGAGAGACCACGTATGAGCCTATGCGATAATCTAGGCCAGACAGAAGTAATGGAGGGATGACAAATGGTGGGATTCTGGGTATATTTTGAATCCAAGAGGATTTGGGACAGATCAGATGTGGGGTGTGAGAAAGTGAGTTCTCCGGATTTTAGCGCAGACGTGAAGGTTGGAGTTGCTTTCTATCATCTGAGATGGGGACTGGAAAGAGGGCCTGGGGGCCCTAAAGACGTGAACCTCACAGACCCTCCTTCTGGTTTCTCTGCCTGTGTCTAAGAAGCAAGAACACTGCCCCAACCACCCCAGGCTAGGGTGCTCCAAGTACCCAGCCACCGGGCTCGGGCTCCATGAGCTCCAAGCCCCCCAGGGCCGGAGACCCCCAAGGTAGCTTCCCCAGTCCAGCCCAGTAAAGACCACCGTTATTCTCATGTTCTCCAGGCAACGGGAGATTACTGGGCGCTGGGAGCGACTCCTCGAGCGTCTCCAAGGGCAAAAGCAGCAGACAGCACATGTGCGAGCGGTGCTGAGCTTGCTGCAGGAGGTGGAGAGTGCCTCCAGCCAGCTCAAGGAGCTCCAGGTGGGCCCTGCACCAGCATCCCTTCCCCCACCCCAGGCAACACAGCAGGTGCACCAGCACAGGCACTCATGCGGACCCAGCGCTCTGGGGCTACAACAATCACCTGTCCCCCCTGGCCAGGTGCTGGCCGGCTCCACAGCCTGTGGGCAGCAGCTGGTAGAGACCATGGAGCTGCTGCAGAAGCACGACCTGCTGGAGGCCCAGGTCTCAGCCCACGGAGCCCATGTGCACCATCTTGCCCTCCAGTCTGAGGAGCTGGACTCCTCCCTTGGCGCTAACGTGGAGGTGCTGCAGGCCAAGGCCCAGGCCCTGGCCCAGCTCCACCGGAGCCTGGTGTCTCTTGTCAGGGCCCGGTAAGAGCCCACCCCCCTCTTCTACCTTCTCCAGAATTTCCGTTTAACCCGGTGTTCCTCCTGCCCAGGTTAAAATACTGCTGACCTGGCAACTTCCTCCACATTGACCCTCACACCTAAGCCTTCTGGGTCCCCTGTCGACTCAACCAGAAAAAGAGAACTCCTGTCTAAGGGGAAGTGTCCGAGCCCAGTGGGGAGCCTGCTCCCCAATCCCTTTGGGCCCCTTGCTCTCCCTCAGGCGGGTCTCACTGGAGCAGAGCCTGCAGCAGGCAGAGTTCCTGAACAACTGTGAGGAGGAGGAAGCCTGGTTGAGGGAGCACAGGCAGCTGGTGGAGGATGAGGCTCTGGGCCGGGACCTCAGCCAGATCAGAGTGGCCCTGCGGAAACACAAGGTACCTGCCTTGGGCCGCCCTACCAGTCCCCACCTTTCTGCCAGCCTTTCTTCCCTTCACCCAGTTCCCGACTCTGCCCCTCTGCCCCCCTCCAGGCCCTGGAAAGCGAGCTGCGCCACCACCAGGCCGTGTGTGCTGATCTCGTGCGCAGGGGATGTGACCTGGGTGCCCCCGGGCACCCCACGCGGCCTGATCCACGCGAGAGAGCCGAGGCGCTGCAGGGCGCGTGGCAGCGGCTCCGCGCCCAGGTGGCCAGGCGAGGGGCGCGGCTGCAGGCGGCTCTGCTCCTGCAGCAGGTAACGGGGCGGCGGGGGGTGGGCGGCGGG
>NC_048222.1:62967649-63123933 GCF_002007445.2 Ailuropoda melanoleuca
CCCCTCTCCCCCTCCCCCCCTCCATCCTGCCTCCTAACCAGCCCAGTGTCTGGAATCCTGTCTGCCCAGGCTTCTAGAGGTCATCTGGGTATAGTTTGGCTTTGCTCATTTCCCCGCCAGTTTCCAGGCATTTACCAGGTTCCTCCTAGAATGCCCCCTTCGCTTCTACCAGTCCAGGGACAACCGCTGGCCCCACCCAGCCAAGCCTCTGTGCTTAGGGGAGCCCCAGTGGACATGCTGCCCTCTGTCCTGTCAGCACAGGTGGTGTCTGCCCTGAGCTCTCCGAAGAAAGGCCTGAGGAACCTGGGGACCTGGAGTGAGGTCTCGGGCCACTCTGCCCCCCCGGGCACCCAGAAGATGGCCCTCTTGGCTGAGCCTGACCCTAACTTTGACCCTAACACCATACTCCAGACACAGGACTGCCTGAGCCAGGACTATGAGGGCCTGCAGGCCCTGGTAAAGGTAACACTCTTGTTCAAGAAGATGTTCGTGGAATACCTACTCTGTACTGGTCCCCGAGCTGTGAGCCCAGGGACAGAGCAGTTACTGGCGTGCACACTGGCCACAAGCAGCTTACGTCATGGCAGAGATGAGAAGTCAGTAGATGGCTGTGGGTGCGATGGGAGCCCAGGTCAGGCTGGGAGTCGGGGAGGGCATCTGTGAGGCAAGGACATTGAGGCTGAGACTGGAACAAAGAGGGGCTAACAGCAGGGAGAGCTGGGGGTGGGGGGCAGGGAAGATGGGGAGACCATGCGCTAGGCAGGACCTGTGCCAAGGCAGGAAGGAGGCCGTGGAGGAGTAAAGGCCAGAGGGCCTGGAGCCGGGAGGTGAAGCCGGGATGGGTGGGCGGCAGGAGGAGAGCCTGGAAGGGAGGTGGACCGGGCTAGGCAGAGCCAGGTCCTACAGAAGTATGGCCGTACCTAAGAGCCAAGGGCTAGATCAAAAGAGCACACTCTGCCAGGGCCTTGACCTGATGCTGAGCTCCTGTCCGCTCCCTCCCCTGGGCAGAGGGCGCTGGGCCAGTGGTGGGGCAGGGACCCTCTCTGGCCCTGGGCTCTGCTGCTGGGGGGGGGGGGTGATGAGACTGCTCTGAGGGCCCTTCGGGGAAGCTGACCGTCACCCCAACCTCTGGGCCGGCCTCTCCTCAGCACCGCAGGGCGCGGCTGGAGGAGGCAGTAGCCCTGTTTGGCTTCCGTGGTCTCTGTGGGGAGCTGCGGTCCTGGCTGGAGAACCAGACAGCACTGCTCCGAACACTGCAGCCCCAGGCCCACAACTTGGAGGTCGCACAGCTCACGTATGAGGTACCGCCCCCGTGGAGCCGAGGTGGGGGTCTCAGCTGCTCAGCCCTGCTGCCCTGCCTTATTCCTGCCCTTCTCCTTCCCTGCCCGCTCCTGCCTCTCTGTGACTTGCTCCTGTGCCCGACTTGTCCATGTTCACTCTAGTCCTGTCTGGGAAGGAGGAACGAGCGGTCTGGCCTTGAATTTTCTTTTTTTTTCTTTTTTTTTTTTTTTCCATTGAAGTATAATATATGCTGTGATGCCAGCTTCACGTATGCAACATAATGATAGGATATTTGTGTATATCCCAGCACAGTAAGTCTACTTAACATCGACATAGAGCGTATTATTAACATCATGACTCGATACGTGTGTGCATCTGATAATAAGTCTAGTTAACATCCGTCACCGCACGTAGTTAAGGAATTTTTTTCTTGGGGTAAGAACTTTTAAGATGTACTCTCACAGCACCTTTCAAATATCAACAGTGTGATTAACTGTAGCCCCCATGCTGTACATTCCATCCCCGTGGCCTATTTATTTTATAGCTAGAAGTTGGCACTTTTTGACCCCCGTTATCCATTTCACCCACCCCCAACGCCCCACCTCTGGCAGCTACCTGTCTGTCCTCTGTATCTTGTTTTGTGTTTTTAGATCCCCCATACAAGTAAGATCATACAGTGTTTATCTCCATCTTAACTTCATTTAGCAAAATGACCTCACGGTGCATCCACATTGTCCCAAATGGCAAGATTTCATTCCTTTTTATGGTATAAAAGAGATATTTAATTCTTTTGGGTGTGGTAGGTATATACACCACATTTTCTTTGTCCATCCCTCAGTGGACAGGCTGCTTCCGTAGCTTGGCTGTTGGAAATAATGCTGCTACAAACATGGGGGTGCACATGCCTTTTCAAGTTAGCGTTTTCATTGTCTTTGGATAAACACCCAGAAGTGGAATTGTTGGGCCGTATGGTAGTTCTATTTATCATTTTTTGAGGAAACTCCATATTGTTTTCCATAGTGGCTGCACCAGTTTACATTCCCACCAACAGTGCACAATGGTTTCCTTTTCTCCACATTCTCGCCAACGCTTCTTTCCAGTCTTTTTGAGAACAGCCATTCTAACAGGTGGGAGTTGCTCTCCGGACGTGGTTTTCACTTGTATCGGCCTGAAGATTAGTGACGTTGAGCGTATGCTTTCATGTGTCTGTTGGCCGTCTGTGTGTCTTCTTTGGAGAACTGTGCATTAGGGTCCTCTGAATAAGCCTATTCAGGCTTATTTTTCAGATTATTTGCCTTGTTGAGAATTTTGAATTTATTGTTGTTTATGGTGTAGGGTAGAGGTCCAGTTTCATATTTTGCAAGTGGCTGTCCAGTTTTCCCAGCACTACTGAAGAGACTATCCTTTCCCCATTGTATATCCTTGGCTCTTTTGTCACAAATTAATTGACTGTATGTGCATGGTTTATTTTTGGGCTCTCTATTCTGTTCCACTGATCTATATGTCTGTTTTTATGGCAAGACCACATTGTTTTGATTACTGTAAGTAATTACTACCGTTTATTACGGTAAACTATGTAGTTTGGAATCAGGGAGTGTGACGCCTCTGACTTTGTTCTTTCTCAAGATTGCTGTGGCTCTTCAGAGTCCTTTGTGTTTCCATACAAATTTTAGGATCGTTCTATTTCTGTGAAAAATGCTATTGGAATCCTGATAGGGATTATATTGAATTTGTAGGTTGCTTTGAGTAGTTTGGACATTTTAATAATAATTTTTCCAATCCATGAGCATGGTATATCTTTCCATTTATTCATGGTTTTTTTTCCAATTTCTTCCATCAGTGTCTTATAGTTTTCAGTGTGTAGGTCTTTCAACTCTTCCGTTAAATTTATTTTATTCTTTTTAATGCGATTGTAAGTGAGATTGGGTTTTTTTAAATTTCTCTTTCTGATAGTTTATTATTAGTGTACAGAAATGCAAAATATTCCTGTAGGTTGATTTTGTGTCCTGCAGCTTTGCTGAATTTATTTATTTGTTGTAATAATTTGCTGGAGGGTTCTTTATGGTTTCTGCATATAATACCCTGTCCTCTGCAAATAGTGACAGTTATACGTCTTTCTAATTTGGATACCTGGCTTTGAATTTTTAAAGCGCCCTCCCAACCCTTTAAGGACAGAGATCCCAGTCCTTCTAGAGGAATACAGCTCAAAACACCCATGCAGCAGAGCATGTCTGAGGTCATCTGGAGTCTTGAGGGCAGTGTGGGAAGAAAAGAAGCCCCCTCAAGGCCTGGGTCTTCCTTTCCCCAGAACTTCCTCACTGCCCTGGCTGTGGGAAGGGGCCTCTGGGCTGAGGTCAGCAGCAATGCAGAGCAGCTGAAGCAGAGATATCCTGAAAATACCCCCAAAATCCAGCAACAGCAGGAGGAACTGAGCCGGAGGTAAGAACGAGGGGGAGCAGGACGGGCTAGATTTGGTTCCCCGGCCTGCATGCCTGCTCACCTCCCTCCCAAGAAGCCAGGAAGAGACACCGGGCATGTCAGAGGCAGGGAGGAGAGAATGGGGGGGTGGCCAAGCCTGGTAGCTGCTATTGTGGGAGCCCCTAGCCAAGGTCCCAGGATGGAGGGTGGTGTCCCCGTGATGTAGACATCCCTGCTCCCTCTGCTCAGGTGGGGGCGGCTGGAAGCCCTGAAGAAAGCGAAGGAAACACAGCTGACACACACCACGGACATGTGCAGTCTCCTGCACGAGTGTGGATCCACACGGGTCCAACTGCAAGACCTGCTACTCCAGCTGGAAACCCTAGAGCTAGGGCAGTCCGAGGACAGCCACCGCGCCCTGCAGCTGGCCCAGCGGAAGATGCTAACACTGGAGAGGAGCGTCAGCTGCCTGCAAAGCACAGCCAGAAAGTACAGCCTGGGTTTGGCACGGTGACGGGCCAGGGAGGCAGGGGAGGACTGAGCAGGGTTGTGCAGTGAGGAATGGGACAGGAAGCGGAGGGTGGGCAGGGTGTGCTGTCTGAAGCTCAGGGGCCTGGGTGGCCCAGGGGCCTGAGGAAGTGCTCACGGGGAAAGGGCGAGCCACACAGGCTTGCTGCCCCTAGGCAAGGGGGAGATGGGAGTGCGCAGTCACCGCCACTTGGCCTGGGGGATCCAAGCCTGGACCCCAGGCCCAGGGCAGGGCACTGACTGGGTGGTGGACCCCATCTCCCAGAGCTGAGCAGTCAGACCCCACAGAGAGCCGGTCCCTGCAAGAGCAGGTGGAGACGCTGCAGGGGCTGCTGGAGCAGGGACGGCAGCGTGTGGCCCGACAGGCCGGGGCACGGGCCGAAGCTCGGGCCCAGCAGAGCCTCCTGAGGGAGAGCCGGCAGCTGCTGCGGTGGGCGGAAGGCATCTGGGCTCAGCTGCGCGGCGGGGAGAAGGTGGTGGATGTGGCCTCAGCCCGGCGGCTGCTGATGGAGCACACAGACCTGCTGGAGGAGATCCAGCTGCGGCAGGAGAGGTCAGGATGGGGGGCGGACAGGGCGGGCTTCAGGCTGGCTAAGGCCTGTGGGGACAGGCCACCAGAAAGGGAGAGGCAGGAAGCAGGGCGTCACCCAGGGTAGTAGCCCAGGCTAGCATCCAGCAGGTGCTTGGGGCAGGTCTGAAGGAGGGTGATGTAACCAAGAACTGGTCAGTCATCTGCATACTTCGGGGAGGGGCGGGGATGCAGGACAGAATCTGAGCTTCCTGGAAGGTTCTGTCAAGTGCAGACTTGGCCATACCCCACCCCAGTGAGCCTCAGGAATTGCTTTTAGTCAGGGCAGCCTAGTCTCCCAAGCCATTCCGGGTAATGCAGACCCCACAGGCTCCTGGACTCAGATAGCTCAGGACCTCCCATGGGACTAAAGTATGGCTAGGCCGCCTCCTCAGGATGGCTAGACCACTCATCCTGCAGGGACGACAGCACAGGTCGGTCAGGCAGGCAGGGTCACCAGGCACAGTCCACAGGCTGTGCCTGCAAGGGGAGGTAGCCAAGTGGGCACTCAGTCCATCTCATCCTCTGCTTCTAGACTCTACTAATGGTTCAGGGCTGCCTCACCTCAGAAGCAGAGCCTTTTTCTAATCCACACAAAGGTGTCCCCATCCCCAGTCTGTGTGCTCGTGTACTCAACTGAGTGAGAGAGCCGCCCTTTCTAATGCTATGGGCATACAGTGGCATGGATGTGGTTTGAGGGAATCTTCTACTTGGACATCGGCCAGTAGGACAGTGCCCTGGAGCAGGGGTGTGACATGGCAGCGAGTATGGCCACTATGGAGACCTAAGCAGTGTGCTGGGCCCGCCATTCTGCGCGTCACTAGCGAGCCAGGGTGCTGCTGTTCTGTGGGACGAGGGCACCGTTGCGGCCGACCAGCCTCAGGCCCCCGGCCAGTTCGCCCTCTCTCAGCGCTCCAAAATGAATGACCAAGGGAGAGGAGAGGAAGGGGGTGGGAGGAGCAGACGGGGTTTGACCTTCTGCCTGTCATCCTGGCCAGGCTGCAGCAGCTGGAGGCTCAGGGCCAGCCCGTTTCTGCCTTGGACTCCGCAGACTCCCGCGAGCTGGCCTGTGCTCTGAGGCTCCTGAGCCAGCAAGGCCAGGGCCTGCAGGCCGCCTGGGAGCAGAGACGGCAGCGGCTGCAGGAGGGGCTGGAGCTGTGGAGATTTGGCAGAGATGTGGATGGTTTCGCTGCCACCTGTGCCAGCCATGAGGCCTTCCTGTGGCTGGACAAGCTTGGGGTAGGGAGCCAGGGATACCAGGCTGCAGGGCTGCTTCCGCATCACTAGGGGGAGCTTTGAAGCCCGGGGGTGGCGGGGCTGGTGGCCCTGGGGGCCGGAAGCGGGCAAGATGGCGCTGACCCCATAGTCCCAAGCATGACCCCCAGTCTCTGCACCCTCAGGAGGATGGAGGGGAGGCCCAGAGCCTGCTGCAGTGGCACCAGGAGTTTGAGCGGCAACTGGGCATCCTTGGTCATCGAGCAGAGGCTCTACGGGCACGCGGCGAGATGCTGGCCCTGAGCCAGCACCCGGCTGCGCACAAGTGAGCCAGGGCTGGCGCGGGCAGCACCTGCCACCCTTTCTTCCTCAGCCTGCACGGCCTGCTGCCTGGAGGCTGGGAGAGGGTGTGGGGAGTGGGGCAGCAGCGGAGCACACCCTGGGCTGTGACGGGCCTTGGGCAGAGTGGAGCACCCCCCTCGAGCGTTCCCCCCACTGCCCCGGCCTCCAGGGTCCGAGAGCAGCTGCAGAGCGTCCAGGTCCAATGGACGAGGGTCCAGGAGAGGAGCGAGCAGAGGAGGCAGCAGCTGCTGGCTTCCCTCCAGCTGCAGGTGAGGAGGCCACCCAGGGGCATGAGGCCTCCCCAGGAGGAGGGCCTCGGAGTCACTGCAGCATAACACTCGTGCACGATGCAGAGCCCTTCCCAGCTGGCAAAGCACTGTCCCACATGTTCTGTCACTGACCCTCATGGCCCCTCCCGTGGGACACGTATTGTGGCTCTGATGTTTCCAAATGAGAACAGGCTGGGGCCATAATGTTCGGATGCAGAACTGAAGCCAAAGTCCTGATAAACCCCCTTGCCCTCCCTCGTCTGGACACTCCCCTTGCCCATCGTTTCTGGCCACAGCCTAGGCTCATGCATGGGCCATGGGCACGTGCTGCCGACCTTGGCTCTGTCACATACTTGTTCAGCCCCCACAGGGCCTCTGAGCTGGGCCAGTCCACAGGCCTCCTGTAGCATATCCTATTAGGAGAGAAATGGAGAGAATGTGATCCGAGGTGGGCTGAATAGTGGACACTGACCATGTCCTCCTGTTCTCTGGGCACAGGACGCCGTGGAGCCCAGGCAGTCCCTCCCCGGGCCTCCTCCTACTGTGAGGGGAAACCTTTCCCTCCTCATCTCTGCTTCATGTCCCTACTTGCGAGCAGTAACCCAGGCCCCACCTTGCACACTATGATTGGCTCTGGGTCCTGCTCTTTCCCAAGGGGATCCATGAGACCCCTCTCTCTAGAGGTCCGTGCATCAGCCCCCCCCCCACCCCAGTCATGAGACCCCTTCTCTCCTGGTTCTTGGGCAGAAATGGAAGCAGGATGTGGCGGAGCTGGTGCTGTGGATAGAGGAGAAGGGGCTGAGGGCAGCGGATGAGCCGTCCTGGGAGCCCGGCAACATCCTGCAGCAGCTCAGGCGGCTCCAAGCAGCAGAGCGCGAGCTGCTGGCCGCCTGTGGGCACGTGGAGGGCCTGCAGCAGGTGGGGGCCCCAGACAGAGGGGGCGGGGCCTGTTCCTCTTCAAATCCCCAGCCCAGATGGATGGCCTGTTTTCATGGACCAAATCAGCCAAGAAAGACTCCTTCTCAGTTACCTCGGACTTAGCATCCCCCAGATTCCTCCTCCACTCAGCTGGGTACCCCCTGTCTTGGTTCTTGGTGCCTAGGCCAGCCCAGAAAGTTCGATCCAATCGTCTCTTCCTCCCACCCCCTCCCACCCTCAGTTCTCAGGGCAGCTCCAGTGCCTGCCACCTCCACCTGAACAAAGCCTTCCCTACCGGAGTCTGAGGTGGGCTCACCCTGTTCGGCTCAGGGCAGCAGCTGAGAGCCCGCCCACCTCTGCCCGCAGATTTGGGGCTACAGGAAATGCTTGAGCACTTGCAGCCTGGAGAAGGCAGCCTGTATTCAACTACCTACCCCCCACCTCTGCCACCGGAGTCTAGCCTGCTGTGGCCCCTCATGGTACCAGCAACTCAGCAAAATTCCCTCAGTCTTCGTGTCCACTCCAGGTGGGGAGACAGCTGTTGAGCGACAGGCCCCATGCCCGGGAAGGTGTGCAGGCCAGCCTCCAGGGCCTGAGTGGCAAGTGGGAAGGGTTGAAGCACAAGCTGGCCGAGCACGGGGAGCGGCTCCAGCGGGCCAGGCAGCTTCTGGAGCTGCTGCAGGTCAGCCGGAGAGAGGGACAGGGCACGGGAGGGAGCTGGAGGCTGTGCCAGGCTGGGTAGGGAACAGGGGAGGGGACGGATGGCCGGGGAGGGGAGGAATCTGACATATTCTCCCAGCTCTGGAGTGGCCCTGGGAAGTCCTGCAGTCTTCAGAGGCCTCTAGCTTATGGCAAGTGGAGCCTGGCTTTGCCAATTTCTAATTGTCTCCTGTGTGCCCGGGGTGTAGTCAGCACAACTGGAATCCCTGTGGAGGAAGAAGCATGAAGGGATGGGAGTGTTCATGAGGCTCGGGGTGGGGGGGGTGGACGACGGTGGGGTCAGCAGTTCCCAGTAAGTCCTCGGAGAATCTGGTAAGCTGCAGGCAGTGTGGTCTCGGAGTCCAAGAACTTGCGAGTCTGTACTACAGAGCCTGATGCAGAGCCCGGCACTCTCCCCAGGATGCCAAAGAGAAGATGGAGCAGCTGGAGGGGGCCCTGCGGAGCGCAGAAACAGGGCAGGACCTGGGCTCGAGCCGGAGGCTCCAGAGACAGCACAGCCAGCTGGAAAGCAAGAGCCAGGCGCTGGCCAGCAAGATGGCTGCCCTCGTCTCCCAGGCCCACCGGGGGCTCACTTCCCAGACCGTCATGGAGGAGACCCAAAAGTACCTCCAGAGGTACCCACTGGTTTGTTCCATCTTCACCCCACTCTGTGCCACCCCCACCCTGTGAACAGGAGGATGGTTTCACCCAGTGAGCCCGGCGGTGGCATCTACAGAACCCGAGGTGGTCCGAATTTCCTTCCCTTAGGAGGAGGGTCACTCCCGGGGCAGGGAGGCCAGAGACCCCAACTCTAGGCATGCTCAGCACCCCACAGTCTGAAGTCAAGCAGGTTATCTGAGCGAAGGCTTGCGCCCTGGGCCCTCTCCAGCTGCTGCCCCCTCATCAGATGAGGCTTTCCCCCACCCTCTGCTTCGCTCCTCGTGGGTCCCGGACGGGGCTGTGGAAAGCCCTGAGGGCCTTGTCCCCACCTCTTCCCACCGTCCACCATCTCTTCTGCCTCCCCCCAGGTTCGAGTCCCTGCAGGGACATGTGGCCGCCTGGCGCCTGCAGCTGCAGGCCTCGGTTGAGATGTGCCACTTCGACCAGCTGAGCAACGTGGAGCTCACTTGGGTGGCTGAGCACATGCCTGGGGCCGGCTCCTCCAGATGCTTGAATGGTGCCCAGAGCCTGCAGCGCAAGCATGAGGTAGCGGCCCCCTTTTCCCCCCAGGATCCCAGACCTCCCATTCCTAGACCTTAGAAGCCTCTCTCACTAATCAGGGTGTCCCAATTTCTAAGTCTCTACCCCCAGTTACTCCCTGCCCAGGAGTTCTGCCCCAGTGGGGCCTGGAGCCGCATCCACGGCTCTGTTCCTGGCCCCACTGTGACCAAGGGACTCCTGGAGGTAGCGGCCCCTCCTCCTGTTCTGTGGCAGGAGCTCTGGGCGGAAGTGAAAGCCCACCAGGGACAGGTGCAGCGGGTGCTGGGTTCCGGACAGAGCCTTGCAGCCTCGGGGCACCCCCAAGCCCCGCGCGTCCTGGAGCAGTGCCAGAAGCTGGAGGGCCGCTGGGCAGAGCTGGAGCGGGCGTGCGAGGCGCAGGCCCAGTGCCTGCAGCAGGCTGTGGCTCTCCAGCAGGTAGGACGCAGACAGCACGTGGGACGGCTCTGTGAGTGAGGTCTGCAGGAGCCGGGCCTCTCAGAAGGCCGGTGGCTTGTGAGAACCCTGGCCCAGGAGCCGGCTAGTCCCCGGTAGGCGCAGAAGCCTCTCTGCGTGGGCTGCTGGAGAGCCTGGCATGGTGTCCCCGAGGCGTGGTGGAGGGTCCCATCTGACGACTTCGAGGTGAGGTGCCCTCGTTCCTGGCAGTGTTTTCTGGCCGCGTCAGAGCTGGAGGACTGGGTGAAGGAGAAGCAACCACTGGTGGGCAGTCAGGACTGCGGGGCAGACGAGGCGGCCACCGTCAGGCTCATGGAAAAGCACCAGGTACCCTATCGCGGGCAGCCTCCACACAGTCTGCGCTGGGCTGTCCCACAGAGGGCGCATCCTCCCTCCCAGAGGCACAGTGCCCTGCTCTCTCTTCCTGAAGACAGGGCCAGCTCCTTTCCTGCCAGCCCCCCAAATCTGGCAAGGCCCCCTGCCCATCCCCAGTGCTCCCCTTCTTCAGAGACAGCCCTTTGAAGAACTCCTGCCCCCTTCTTTAGCCTCCTGACCGGTTTACACCCCTGCGGCCTGAGGATTTCTCTGCCTTCTTCCTCTCTTGCCTCAGCACTTTCTCCCCTCTTGGGGTCACCTCCCCACGTCTTCCGCAGGATTCTTCCTGCCACACTTTGAATGTCACCCTTTGAGTTAACCAAATGCCCTCCTGAAACCTACCTCCCCCGCAAGCATCCCCTGGTTAAAGGGAGGGAGGCCTGGAGCACCCTCCGCCTTTCTGGAACCGGATTCTCAGGACCCCACAGCCCTGGACCCCACAGCAGCCCTGGTTCCAGCTGGCACCGAAGCGTCCTCTTGTCTGGACGTGGGTTTCTAGACGGCCCTCGTGGTCGGTATTTCTGCGTCCTGTGACTGAGGCCTCGTGGCCATTCCTACAGGGCGAGCCTGGCACTTTGGTGTCCCAGACATGCCGGGCAGCTCGCAGAACCCTGGCCGTCTCTGTCTACTGTGTCGTTGGGATGTAGTGCAGTGCCTTCCGTGCCCTCCTTCCCCGGGCCCCAGTCACCCAGCACTTGCTAAATAGTGAACCCTCTGAGGGCACCCCTACGTCTCACTTGTATGGAACAGTAGAACTCCATCCGTTTTGGGTAGATGGATGATGGACAGACACATGGCTGGACAGATGGGTTGGGGGTGAATGGATGGGTGTGTAGATGGGTAGATGGTTGGGTCTGGGGATCCGCGGCTGAATGGATGGGGGCAGGTGGGCGTATAGATGAAGGAGCCACCCAGTCAGTGCCTGGCATGGTCCGTGTGTACTGGCAGGCCTTGCAGCAGGAGCTGGCTCTCAGTTGGAGCTCCATGGAGAAGCTTGACCAGAGGGCCCAAATGCTCGCTGGTGCTGGGGCCCCTGAGCAGTTGGGCGCAGTACTGGAGAGGCTCCGGGAACAGCTGCGGGTGCTGCAGGAGCAGGCAGCCACACGGTAAGGGGCCCTGCACCCACTCTGGGTACAGGGGGCCTAGCCACGGTTGACTGTTCCCACACTGAGACCCTGAGTGGGAGGGAAACCGTGGCCCCAGGCCCACGGAGATGTGTCAGAGGAGTCCTTGCTGGCTATTACTCCCCTCCTTCCATCAAGCCCGCAATGAGGCCCGCTGGGCAGGAGCTCAGCCCCCAGCTCCCAGCTCTCAGTTCTCGTGTCTTCCCTGCATAGGTACCCACTGTCCTGCCCTGTCCTGCTTGGCTTTACTTCTCCCCAAATCCAGAGCCACAGGCTTCCACAGAGACCATGAATAAGCTCCTTTGGGTTCCCCCCCCTCCGCTGGGCCAGCTGTCCCGGGGAGTGGGCAGCTAACCTGTGGGAACCACGGGCTGTCCCCACAGGGGCCGGGAGCTGGAGGGGACCCTGAAGCTGCACGAGTTCCTGGGAGAGGCTGAGGCGCTGCAGAGCTGGCTGGCAACCCAGAAGCAGGCAGCCCGGCCAGCGGAGGACCTCGGAGAAGACCACGCGCACGTCCTGGTGAGAAGAGGGCAGGGGCTGGGAGGACACCCTCAGGTGGAAGGGGGGGGCAACGGGCCGGCCTGCAGGGCTGCGGAGAAGGGGGCCGTGGGGGTCGTGAGCGCTGGCCGAGGACAGTCCTTCTGAGGAGGTATGTAGGCACGTTGGCTGTCCCGCCCCTCATTGCCCAGTCAGGAGGCACCTGCTTCCCAGGCTGCTTGCTGCCTTGCCAGCGGGGGGCCACTCTCACCCACTCCCCTCTTCTTCTCAGCACCTCCTCACTGAGTTTGCAAGGTTCCAGCGCCAAGTGGAGCTGGGCGGCCGGCGGGTGGCAGGCTGCCAGCAGCTGGTAGAGAGCCTGCGGGAGCTCGGGCACAGCGCCGCCCCCGATGCCCGGCGGAAGCAGCAGGACCTGCAGTGAGTGCCCAGTGGGCTAGGCCAGGGGTGCAGGTTTGAGGGAGTGAGCTGCGCAGGCAGCTGCTGGAGGATGCTCTGAGGACCACACTGGCTCTGCCTGCCCACGAGGGATCTGGAGAGAGTGCTGGTCCCAGGGAGGCTGAGGCAGCCGCTGGTGACCATGGCCTGTGAAGGGAGGCAAGGCTGGGTGTGCAGGCCAGGGAGTCCTGCCTGGACCCCCAGAGACACTTTTCCAAACCCCTGGCTCCCGGAACTTGGGGAAGGAGCTCTGCAAAGACTGCCTAGCCGCCACCTGGCTGGCGTGGGTCCCCCCGCCCCAACCCCAGCCCGTGGTTTCTGAGGCCAGGCCTGACTTGTTCATGACCCCTGGCGTGGAGCCTGGCCTGGTGGAAGGCTTAGTAGCTCAGTGAGAGTTGGCTGAGTACGTGAGGAATGGAGAGAAGATGAGGCTTTTGCCCTTGAACATTTATAATCTGGTTGGCGTTCGAGACTGGAATATACAAGATGCAGGAAGTGCCACAAAGCATAGAAACCAAGGGCTGAGCATGATAGCGGCGAAGGACTGATTCTGTGGCGAAGCTAGAAAGGCTCCAGGCAGACCCCGAGGCAGGAAAGGGGGTTCAGAAGGGGAGCTTTGGGCCAGTCCTGGATGCAGCCTGGAGAGGAAGAGGGCTGACAGGACTAGCGAAGGGCGGAATGAGATGCTGGGCCAAGGGCTCACCTTCCACGTGCCTGGGGACAGGACTGCCTGGTCAGAGCTGTGGGAGCTGACCCAGGCCCAAGGCCACCTGCTCCAAGATGCCGAGGTCACCCTCAGAGTGCACAGAGATCTGTTGGAAGCCCTAGCACAGGTCCAGGTACGAGCCGGAGGGGAGGAGGCGGATTCTTTCTAGAAGTGGATCTGCCCCAGGCTCGGTGCCCCACCCTCTATTCCTGACAGCCTTGGCCATCTCCTCTCCTCAGGAGAAAGCCACAAGCCTCCCCAGTGAGGTGGCCCCAGACCTGCGTGGGCTGGAGGCCCAGCTGAGGAGACACGAGGAGCTGGAGCATGAGCTCGTGGGCACTGGGCGGCAGGTGAGCCAGTCCGCTGCGTCTCCCACTCGGGCCCCTGCCGGTGCCCTCAGACCTGTCCTGTCGTCCTCTGGGTTTCCCACACTCCCGCAGGGCTTCCACCTGGGCCTACCGTGCCTGGCAGGGCATGGCTTGAGGAGGGTCCTGTGGGATGGGCAGGCCCTTCAGTCTCTAGGAGGACGTGACCCTTCCCTCCCTATCCTCTACCCTGCCCCAGCTGCAGGAGCTGCTAGAGGCTGCAAACACAGCACAGAAGCTGGGGCCGGGCCCCCAGGCCCATGCCATGCGGCGGAGGCAGCAGGCTCTGGTGCGGGCCTGGGAGGCCCTGAAGCTACGCGCAGAGCGGCGCAGGACCCAGCTGGAGCGGGCATGCCTCCTGGCCCGTTTCCACAGAGCGGTGAGGGCTCTTTCCTCTTGGGTGCAGCGTGCGTGCGTGTGTTACCATGCGTGCGGATGGACTAATGAGGCCCTCCAGCTCTGGAGGGAAACCCGGCGTGGACATGAGCTAGAAAGAACGTGGGTACGTCTGAATGTCTGACCAGTCAGAGCACTGAGCACGTGGGACACAGCAGTGACTCCTGCAGTTTGGGTCGACACCGGCCCAGGTGAGTAACAGAGCAGTCAGGAGACAGGGGTCCCAGCAGGGCCTGGGGAAGAAAAGCAGCCCCTAAGAGGAGATTCAAATGTTCTGGACGGTGACCTCGGAATCAGCTAGCAACTGCCGAACATCTGTGTCTCGCCGTCTGCTGGGAGGCACGGGTGGAGAGAGAAGGGCGATGGAGAAGCCGTGTAACGTGGACTTGCTGCCCTCACAGAGTCTGTCTAGCCGGGGGGATAAGCCTCACACTCCAGAAGTCAGATTGGGACAGGGGGCCCAGGCCACAGGCTGTCCCAGGAGCCCCCAGATTTCAGTGCCTGGGAAGCCAGGAGGCCCGAACTGTGACGCTGCAAAAAGGCTTGAGTTGCGGGATCCACCCATGCTATTTTCTTTTTCTTTTTTTTTTTTTTTTTAAGATTTTATTTATTATTTGACAGAGATAGAGACAGCCAGCGAGAGAGGGAACACAAGCAGGGGGAGTGGGAGAGGAAGAAGCAGGCTCATAGCGCAGGAGCCTGATGTGGGGCTCGATCCCATAACGCCGGGATCACGCCCTGAGCCGAAGGCAGACGCTCAACCGCCGTGCCACCCAGGAGCCCCAACCCCATGCTATTTTCTAGCAGCGCGAGCCGAGGCGCGGAGCCTCGTGCTGGCCCTCTGTTTGGGGGGACCTCCTTCATGCACACTGTGCCTCTGACCCTTCCCCACCTCTGCAATGAGGTGTATGGACAAGGATCCCAGGCCCCCCAGCTTTCACATGGTGTTTGTACACAAATCAGTGGAAGACGGTTTTAAGTATTAAAGTAGAAATCCCGAGAACAAGGTGAGCAGTGAGGTGTCCTGGTGTCAGGGATGCCTTCGTGAGGCAAACACGGTCTTGGCCCTTGAAGAGCAGGTGAGCTGGGAAGAGATGGAAGAGAGAAGAAGGAGCTTCTAAGCAGGAGGGGCACCAAAGCAAAGGGGGAGGAGTCTCGGTGAGGGTGACGAGGAGGCCAGCAAATGTGGACATTTCTTGGACCCGGAAGGATCAGGTTGGATGACAGCAGAGGAAGCTGGAGACAAAAGGCCCCTTGAGCCTCAGCGGAGGCTCCAGCCTGGGACAGTTACTCCGATGTGCGAGTGGATGTGGGCGGGCTGTGGTTGGGCCTCGGAACCCGCTTCTCTGCCGCCCAGCCAGCCCTCACCCCACTGTCTCCCTCTGTCTCCTGGGGACCCAGGTGCAGGACTACACCTCCTGGGCGGCCGCCGTGTGGCAGGAGCTGCAGGGAGAGGAGAGCTCCGAGGAGCCCAGCGGCGGCCTTCTGACGCTCAGCGCCCACCGGCAGCTTCGGGCAGAGCTGGAGGCCCGGGAGGAGCTGCACCAGAGGGCCTCCCAGCTGGGCCAGCAGGCACTTCTGGCTGTAGGGACACCCATCAAGGAGGTGGGCCCCTTTTTCTGCAGGTGTCTGCCCGCCCAGCCTGCCCTGACCTCGTCTGATTCCAATCACCTCACACCCGGCCCCACTGTGCCACGCTGGCCTCTCGTCAGGGGCTTTCCTCAGGATTGGCTTCCATCTTGTCCGTGCGGCTCCCCCCAGCACAGGCTCCCCACATGCCCGTCCCCAGGTCCAGGAAGGGCTGCGAGCCCTGCAGGATGAGCGGGAGCAGGTGTTCCAGGCCTGGGAGCGGAAGGAAGAGAAGCTGCAGGCCAGGCACCGGGAGCAGCTTTTCTTCAGAAAGTGTGGCCACCTGGACCAGATCCTCACAGCCCAGGAGGCAGGTGCCCCTCACCCCACAGCACACATCCCCGTGCTCCCTCTTCTCCCTTTCTCCTCTCCCCCCTACTTGCTTCCTTGCTTCCTGGGACTCCGGCATTTTCCCCGATGGGAGGCCCAGAGGCTGGGCTCTGCCTCAGCACAAGTGGCTGCAAATAGGGGTGGGGAGGCCCAACGGTCTGGACAGTCCCTGATGGCCTCTTTGACTTCTCCATGGGCTGATCCAGGTCTCCCTGAAAACTGGTGCCCTGGGGAGCTCAGTGGAAGAGGTAGAGCAGTTGATCCGCAAACACAAGACTTTCCAGAAAGTTCTGACTGCCCAAAATGAGAAGGTAAGAGGCTTAAAGCTGGGCATGGTCAGAAAGGGAAGAGAGCAGAGTCTAGGAACTTTGGAGAGCTCTGAAGGGGGGCATGGAGTGCTCGGTGTGTGCCCACAGGCAATGCTGAAGTACGGGGACAGCCTGTGGGCACAGGGGTGCCTGGTTGGGGCTGACTGAGCAGAGTTGAATGTATGACTCAAGAAGAGGGCCACACTGGGGATACCAGAGCCACTTGGCTCCACATGACATGGTCACGGGGGAGCTGTGGGTTTGGTTCTGGCTTGCTGGGAGGACCAGCCAGCCCTGGGCCATGCCAGGCTGAGGGAAGGGCTTCCCTGTGGGCCAGCCCCTGCTCCAGCCTCCCAGCGTGAGAGATCAGTAGACTGTGCCCCCCACCCTCCCCCCCAGGAGGCAGCTCTCTGTGAGCAGGCGAAGACGCTTGGGGGCCCCCAGGTGCAGGACCGGCTCCGCATGGTGCTAGAGCAACGGGCTCGAGTGAGGGACCTGGCAGAGAGCCGGGGACAAGCCTTGCACACCTGTCTGCTGATGACTGGCTTCACCAGGGCCGTGACCCAGGTCAGAGAGCCACCCCCCAACCTGTGCCTTCCACTTGGGCCACATTTTACAGTATACAGATGACCTTCACCTTCACGGCTCCTTTCAGGCCTCACCACACCCCTGTGATGAGGACACTGAAGTCTGGAAGGTTCAATGGCTTTCCCAGAGGCCTTGCTGGGACCCAGAACATTTGATTCAAAGACACTGTGACAGAGACCCTGCTGCTTCTTGAGCCCGTGAGGGCTAGGCCAGAGAGAAGCAGGGAGGCAGAGGGAGGGAGCCAAGTATCTAGGGACTGGGAGCCGGCCAGCCTTCCCCCACAGGCCCTACCACAGCCCTTCCCTGTGGCTGGGGGCTGGCAGGGCCTGGTGCGTGTGGCCTTGGTCTAGAAGCACTGGATCACATCTACCCAGCACTGCCTTGCCCAGCCCTGGGGGCCAGCAGTCCACCACCTGGGCACAGCTGAGAGTGAGTGTGTGGGACATCTCTGTGGCCTGAAGCAGCACCGGCATCATGGGATTCATGTCCCCACCCGCACCAGGCCCAGGACTGGATCGAGGAGCGAGTCCAGCAGCTGAAAGAGCCAGTCCCTCCTGGGGACCTGAAAGATAAGTTGAGGCTCCAGTGGAAACACCAGGCCTTCGAGGCAGAGGTCCAGGCCCATGAGGAGGTCATAACCTCTGTCACCAAGGTAGCAGCCAGGCCCTCAGCCCCAGTCCCCTCCCAACGTGTGGGCTCTCTGGTGGCCAAGGGGAAGGTTCTCGGACAGGGGGAGGGGCGACAGGCAAGATCTCCTGGTGTCCTGTCTCCCAGGACGGCGAGGCTCTCCTGGCACAGAGCCACCCTCAGGCAGGAGAGGTCTCCCAGAGGCTGCAGGTGCTGCGGGAACACTGGCGGAAGCTGAGGCAGGCGGTGGCGCTCCGGGGCCAGGACCTGGAGGACAGATGGAACTTCCTGGAGTTTCTGCAGAGAGCTGACCATGCAGAGGCCTGGATCCAGGAGATGGTGAGACCCAGCTGGGCAGGGGCCAAGCGGGGGTGGGGCTGCTGGGCTGAGAGATGGGGGCAAGGACGGGCCTGCAGCTCCCCAGGTGGGAGCCCCAGCGGGAAGTTCCCAAAGCCGCCCCCTGTCCCAACACTGCTGCAGGGGCTGGTGCCCTGGTGCTGGGGCTCAGAGCACCGCCCCCAGACCCTCACCCCTCGGCCTCCACAGGAGGTGATGGTGAACCTGGGCGACCTGGGCCAGGACCTTGAGCACTGTCTGCAGCTCCGCCGGCGGCTCCGCAGACTCCCAGGAGTCTGGGCCCAGGTAAGGGGGCCGTGCTGGGGGAGAGGCCAGTCAGCGTGTCCCCATGGGGGACAAAACTGCTCAGAACAGCCACCCAGCATGGGTGAGGGGCGGGCTCCCCCCGCAGCTCTGTGCTTGCTCCCTGCGCCGGCTTCAGCAGGCGCCCTCGTCTCACCAAGATTCTCCATCTTTAAAATGGGGATAACAGCCGCTCGTAGGTAAGGGGACAAGGACGTGTGGTGGCTGCACGAATCTATGCACGTGCTCTCCTGCAGAGAACTGTACCCCACACAGACGCCCACGTGCAGAGTATGCCTGTGCCGTCGAGTTCATAGTTACACGTCCGTTTCCTGGTTTCCATTGTGCGTCCCAGTTATGTAAGGTGTTACCCTCAGGGGGAGCTGGGGGAAGGGTACGTGGGGCTTCTCCATACTACTTTTGCAGTTTCCTGTGCATCTGTAATTCTTTCAAATTTTAAAAGAATGCATTCCTGCCTGGATGGAGTGGGTAATCCAGCCGTAAGCTGCAGCGGCCCGTAGCCCTCGTTCAGCTTCTTGACTTCTCACGCCACCCCCTCATGCACCCCTAAGATCTCTTTCTCCTCTGTGCAATAGACAAAAGAAATGGGACAAAGGTAGTCACAGTCTGGTGTTAGAGTCCAAACATGCTCCCCTCCTCCCTCCAGTGTAAGTATGTACGGTCTCTAAAAGCCTGCAGTGCTCACCCCGAGCCCCCCTTTGCTGACAGTGGAATTCCCAGCCTCGGTGGCAGGTGCTGTGGTAGAAGGAGCTCCAGAGAGACTCACCGAGCGGGGCTCAGACCCCGGCTCTGCCACACGTAAGCCATGGTAGCCTCTGACTCCACTCTGGCGTCTGTAGGAGAGAAAGCCCCTTCCCTGCCCAGCTCTACAGGACCCTTCCTAGGGAAGCACTTGGGAAATGTTAACAAGCTCTACGAATACTGGGGGCCGGACCCCTGCACTCCGTCCCACTGCCAGGGGCCCCACCCCATGGACCCGTAAGCCCCTCTCACCAAGCAGCCCCAGCCCAAGGACTCGCAGGGGTGCGGACCCTCCAACACCAAGAGACCCAAGCTCCCCATTTCATTCCACCGCTTGCTTTGCTCATCAGTTCTTATTCTCAGTTCTTATTCTTGCTTTCGTATCAATTGCTTTCTGGAGCAATTTAACTGTAAAGCTTCTGTTACTCGTGGCCTGTCCGGCCTGACCCAGAGCTGGTTTCCTAGCCTTAGAGATGGCGCTGCGGCTGCAGGCCGCTGGTGCGCCCAGCTCACCCCACCCAGCCTGGGGCACAGCTGCCCCCACTCCCCCGACACACTGCTCCCCACCCTCTCGCGGGCCCAGGCAGACCCTCCACGCGCTGATGGCTCGGGGTGGGTGTTGCTGGTGCCCTCACCCTTCACCCCTGCAGGACAGAGTGGAGGACACCCGCATCAGGAGCGTCAATGACTTGTCCATGAAGCTCGAGAACCTGGACCCTGAGCAAGTCAAGACCATCCACCAGCGGCGACAGCAGCTGGGCAGCAGGCCAGTCCCAGAGCGGGAGGCAGTGGGACTGGGAGAGGGGGCTGGGGTACACCTCCGACTCAGCCTTACACCCTTCTTGCCAGATGGAAGAGTTTCCATGGCAACCTACTCCGGTACCAGCAGCAGCTGGAAGGGGCCCTGGAGATACACACGTTGTCCCGAGAGCTGGATGATCTCACCGAGCGGATTGGGGAGAAGGTAAGCAGCAAAAGACTGTAGCAGCCAGGGGAGTGCGCTCACCCAGAGCCTCCCATGTGTCTCGCCCCTGGCCCCACTCTCCTCTTCAGCTGGGGTACTGGAGGCCGTTAGGGGTCCTTCAGGGCTGGCGAGATGGGTCTGCCAGGTGTTCTCGGGTTATCAACTCTGGGCCCCAGAAGCCCCCGTTACAGTCTTGGAGGCTGGCCCACCAGGCTTCTAGAAACACTGTGGGTCAAGAGGCCAGAACACTGTTTCCCCGTGCACTCTTCCCTCTGCTGTCCCTGAGCAAGCACACAGGAGCTTTGCCCCAGAGCGTGTCAGCAACCACAGGAAAACATGGGCTAAACACTGGCAGAGGGCACAGTGAGGAAGTTATCTGCCCCCCAAGAAGTCCATGCGACCCAGATGGTGCCCATGCTGGGCATGCAAGGGGCTCTTGCCTCACTGCTCTTACTCCTGCTCCCTGCCCCAGCCAGCCAGGCTTGGCTGGCTGTCTGTGCTCAGTTCCCCCCAAAGGAATGAGAGACCAATGAGACACGGTGTGTGGGGGCACCACCCCAAGATGACTGGGTCAGAAAAAACCATCCCCTGGTCTCCCCTGGGAATCGCCTCCTTCACAGAAGGAAGGGGCCTGTGGTCAGCGGAGGGCACGGGGAAGGGAATCAGGTGGGGTACTTACTTCTCACACAGAAACCCCATGGCTGGTGACCCCTCAGCAGGGAGCGGGCAGCCGGGGCGAAGGCGAAGCCAGTAACGCTGCCTTCCTTCCCAGGCCGCCCTGCTCCAGGCCCCGGACTATGGGAAGGATCTAGAGAGCGTGCAGAGGCTGATCCAGAAACACCAGGAGTTGGAGCAGGAAATGGGCCTCCTCCAGGCCCAGGTGGAGGTGTGCAGCTGGGTGTGGAGGTGGGCCCAGGCCCGGGGCATCTCCTCTGTGGGACGCTGGGGGGGCATACAGAGGGCAGGGGCCTTCAAGACCTCAGGAGCCTGCAGGCTCCATTCAGTGGTACACCCACGCAGGCGGCTGGGGGCCTCCTGCAGCCGGGGCTCCCCGAGTACCACCTACCTCCCTGCCCCGACCCTGAACCCAGTTTTCCCCACAGCTCCTAGAGCGGGAGGTGGGCCGCGTCTGCCAGAGAAGCCCTGGGACAGCCCGCAGCCTCGGCCGCAAGCAGCGGGAGGTGATGGCCAGCTGGCAGCAGCTCTGCGGCGGGGCCCAGAAGCGGTAGGAAGCCCTGTCCCCCTTTCCCCCCGCTGCCCTCACAGACTTAGTCCCTGTGGCCTCTCTGTCTCTCCGCTTCCCCTTGACCCTGGTCTCCCCTGAGAGCCTTTCTCCGTCCTTCAAATAACCACTGGTATTGTCCCCCTGTGAATTCCCAGCCCACGGGCCCTTCTCGGGCTCAGGGGATTCGGGGATGGAGAGCGCTGGTGGGTGTGGGGGGGACAGGGGCTCGGAGGCCCCAGGGCCAGCTGATGAGTGCTGTGGGCAGGAGGGAGGCACTGGAGGCCTCGCAGCGAGCGCAGAACCTGCAAGCCATGCTGCGGCACTGGTCGGCCTGGGCCCGGGGGCTGCGGGCAGAGATGGAGGCCCAAAGCGCCCCGCGCAGCCCCGCGGAGGCCCAGCGCAGGCTGGAGGAGCACCAGGAGCTCAAGGTGAGGGCCGGGACCCTGGGAGCTCACCTGTCTCTGCCCTGTTCCGACTTTCTCTTGGGCCCTTTCTCCCTCACCTGCCTCTGCCTCGTTCCTCTTGCATCCCGCCCACTCCGGGCGTTCCTGCGCCCTTTGCATGCACGGAGGGAGCCCCAGCCTCAGGGATCTGAGGCCAGTCTTGTGACAGGCCGAGCTGGAGTCGAGGACAGACAGCATCGACCTGGCCCGAAGCACCGGGCAGCGGCTGCTTGCAGCCGGGCACCCACCGACCCCCGACCTCCACCAGGCCCTGGCTGGCTTAGACCAGGAGCTGAACAGCCTGGAAGGGGCGTGGCAGGAGCACAAGCACCGGCTGCAGCAGGCCTTGGAGCTCCAGGTAGGCCGCCTCCATCCTGCCCCCACCTAACCCCACTGTCCCCTGGTCAAAGCCAAGCCCAGAGAGGCTGCTGTTCCAGGGGTTTCCCCAGCGCCCCGCTCGCCCGCAGCAAGCCTTGCCCACAGTGCACTCATTCTTTTGAGCCAGGGTCTTGGTCCCTGGTTTCTCCTCTGGCAGCTACAGATCACTCCACCTGCAGCAACGGCACCCTCTGTTTACTTCCATTTGCCTTTTCCTTTCTCGACAGCTGCTTCTGAGTTCTGTGGAGCAGATGGAAAGTTGGCTCTGCACCCAGGAGGCCTGCCCCGCCAGCGAGGGTCTGGGGGTAAGTGCCGACAGGGGGTTTACCAGTGCTGCCCGAGCTCCCCAGGCCCCGGGGGCCCCCCACCCACCACCACATCCATCACTGAAGTCTTCACCCATCCACGTCTGCCGTTCTTGTGCACCTGGGGCTCGGCCCCACAGGGAATGTCCTGGGAGCTTGGGGGGTGAGCTGCACCCTTTGACCCATTCTTGCCTCCTCCCCACAACTTCTCACCTCTGCCCTCCTCGCGTCCCTCCGCCGAGGTTTGCTCTCCCAGCCACTGTCCCAACCCCTGTGGCAGGCGAGCCTGACTCAGGGCAGACCTCAGAAAAATGGCGGGCTGGCTTGACCCGCGCTGACACAGTCTTACTGGAGTGCAGAGGAGGGGGGGTTCCTGTTACATGAAAAAGCTCTACCTTCCCTGAAAATTCTGGCACTGACCCTTATCCCCAGTACCTTCCCTGGTTAAGGGTCACTGTCCTAAAGCCAAATGCAGCCTTGAGAAATGAGAGGCATGTGTTTGGGCAGAGCACTCGTCATGTGGGTGAGTGTTGGGTGGCATGGCCGTCCGGGGGCAGGCGGATAGCTTGGGATGGGAAGGGCAGCCCGTGGACAGCAGTGGCTTCCCCGCTCCTGCCAGGACTCTCTGGCCGCTGTGGAGACCCTTCTGCAGAAGCACAGGGTCCTGGAGCAGGGCCTGGAGGCTCAGGCCGAAAAGATCAGCGCGCTGGCAGCCGCGGCCCGCAGCCTGCACGAGGGTGGGCACCCTGAGGCTCACGGTGCCCTGGGTCGGTGCCAGGCCATGCTCCTGAGGTACATCCGGCTCTGGGCTGCGGGCGGGAGGGCCAAGCTCACCAGCTTTTTCCAGGGGCTGAGGTCGATGCCAAGGCCCCGGCACTCCTGCCCGGCCCAGCGTGTGGCCACCCAGGGGAGATAAAAGGGAGTTTTCCTAAGAAGCGGATGCTGGGAAACTGAAGGACGGGCGGCCTCATGCAAGGGCCACACCGGGCCACAGTGGCCAAGTGTCCTGGCCGCCAGGGCCATGATGTTCTGAGCTCCTGTGCTGCCCCCTCATGGTGGGACTCGGGCAAATGCTTCACAGAGTTTCGGGTCCCTGAGGAGGGGGGTAACAATCCCTGCCTCGGGGTATTGGCAGATTGGGAAGGGACCCTTGGTGTCTTAGCATGGCGCCTGCCACTCGGGCAGGTTGGCACGTTTCTCATGCTCGTTTACATGAACTGGCACAGCTTACAAAACACCAGGCTCTGCCTTTTCTCCTCCTAAAAGCCCGTCTGGTTCAGCTACCTCATCCAGCTTCTCAGACTTTTAGATCAAGGCAGATTTGGCAAAAAGCTGGATCTCAGACTGGTGGGGGTCTCTGTCTTTCCCAGAGAGCCCCCTGGGGTCCACAGTGCTTGTCAGTCCTCGTGCGGGCACTCTGGCAGGGGTAGGACTAGGCCGTTCGCTTCTACTCCTTGCACGTTGGGACCCCCACCTGGCTACCAGGAGGTCTTTGATTGACAGATGACAAATGTTGGTTTGCTGGTTGGCTGCTGGTCAGCACCCTCCTCTCGTGACCCCCAGTCACTTTTGATGGTTTCTGGCAGGCCTGGCTGCCCCCAGGACAGTGCCATCCTGACCCCTCCCTTTGGGCTTCTGGCATGCTTGGGGGGAGGGGAGGTGTTTCCATTCCATCAAGCCTCACTGCTTCTCCACCCCGCCCACACCCTTTGGTAGCCCCAGCAGTGAGAGACAAGAGTTTCCCTTAACACCGCTGTGGAGACTATACGGATGTGGGCAGTGTTAGACTTTTGTTCCTATTTATTTTTTTAGATCACAGGTCTAATTTCTATTTTTGTGCATGCGGCAATGTATTTGATACGTTGGTGCAGGGATACGCACATATATAAGTCAGTAGACACACACACACACACGAATACATATATATTTGGGTGGGCGCGTGCTCAAAGTTCTCTCTAATAGCAGTGCATGATCCAAACAGTGGTTTGGACGCTGTACTTGGTTTGCTAGGGTGGCCATGACAAAATCCCACAGACTGACGGCCTCAACCCCAGAAACCAAGGTTTGGGTGCTGGAGGTCGAAGTCCTCAATCAAAACACAGGCAGGGTTGGTTTGTCCTAAGGCCCCTCTCCTTGGCTTGCGGACGGCCATCCTCCTCCCTCTTTATCTGGTCATCCCTGTGTGTGACACCTGACACAGTGGGTTAGGGGGCGCCCTGATGAGCTCATTTTAATGTAATTCTTTAAAACCCTATCTTCAAATACAGTCACATTGTGAGGTACTGGAGATGAGTTCAACCTAAGAATGTGGGGGGACACAATTCAGCCCCTAACAGGCACTAGCGAAGAGGGAGAGTAGAAGGTCTCTCCATTTCAAAGGGAACCCCCGAAGCCTGGTGTACTGGTCCAGAGAAGGGCTGTGGCCATGGGAAGGGTACGCACACAGCCCTGGAGCGGCTCCAGGTCTGGGGAGGAGACCTCAGGGCCCATGAGACGCTCCTTCTGGCAGGAAAGAGGCCCTGGTAGAGCGAGCCGGGACCCGTCGCCGCCAGCTAGAAGAGTTCCAGCAGCTGCGGACTTTCCTGCAGGATTCCTTCGAGGTTCCCCTTGGGTTGCGGTGTGGGTAGTGGTTGTGGGGAAGGAGCCACTCCAGGGAGAGCCCACCCTCTTGGGGCAGCCCAGAGGTTTGGGGGCAGGGGAGAGCCCGAGGCAGCTGAGCCTGGTCCTCTGCGTATGTCCAGGTGGCCACGTGGCTGAGGGAGAAGAACTCGGTGGCCCTGGAAGAGGGCTGGAGGGACCCCGCTCTGCTGCGGGCCCAGTTGTGGAAGCAGCAGAGTCTCCAGGCCGAGCTAGACGCAACTGTCCACCACCAACAAAGGCTGCAGATGGTGAGGCCCTGGGAGCCTTGGGACAGGCCTGCAGGCCAGAGCATGGGGAGACCCCGCAGAGCCCTGGCAAGGATGGTGGACATTCATCGAGTACTTTCTGTAGACAGGCACCATGCTGAGCACCCAAGGGTAGTGAGAAACAGTAGCTTTCCTGGGGCACCCACTCCAAATATAGTGCCTTTTCAAGAATCTTAAAGATAGCATTTTGATGAGAGTTTTTATAAAACCATTTTGGAAAGACATTAGGGGATGGAGAAGGCCACAGCAGGCAGTCCTGTGGGTAAAGGCGCCAAAGTGTAGCATCTTTTAAATTTACCCCCTCCCACCCAAAAGGGCAGGTCCTGACCCCAGGCTGGCTCCCTCTAATTTAAAGTGTCCTGCTAAAAATGTTTAACGTTTTCTTTCATTTGAACGAAATAACTGTTGTTATCTATGTTGTATGGATAAGGAAAATGAGCTCAGAGAGGCCCCACAGCTAGCATGCAGGCTGGTGGGTGGAGCCGGCAGGCCTAAGTCCTTGCGGGGTGCCCCTCTGGCTGTAGGAGGGGCAGAGGCTGCTGCAGGAGGGCCACCAGGCCTCAGAGACCATCCGGGAGCGGCTGCGGGAGCTGGGAGAGCTCTGGGACGAGCTGCAGGCCAACAGCCAGAGGAAGGCAGCCACACTGCGAGATGCTTGCAAGGTGGGCCCTGTGCACCGTGGAGCAGCTGGAGGGGCTGCCAGGCCTCTCCCCCTTGTGCCCACCTCACCTTCTGCCCCAGGCCCTGCATCTCCGGCGGAGTGTGGAGGAACTAGAGAGCTGGCTGGAGGCTCTGGAGGTCAAGCTGAGAGCCCCCGTGGAGGACCAGGACCAGCCTGGGCTGGACGAGCTCCTGGGGGCACAGGGAGAGCTGGAGGCAGCCGTGGCCGGGCAGGCCAGGCAGGCACAGTGGCTGCTGGGCCAGGCCCGGGTCCTCACAGGGGAAGGCCACTGCCTCACTCAGGACGTGGAAGCCCAGGCCCGGCAGCTGCTTCCGAGGTAGAGCTGCCATGTGCTCACTCCCTTCCCCCCCTGCCCTCCAGGGGGTCTCCTCGGGGCTGCCCCTACCCTCATGGTGAGGGGCATGGCGTGGGGGGGGCACTGGCTCACCGTCTGGCCCCAGCACTGCCGGCCACGGTCCCTGCCTGCCCTGTCCCCACCCCCACTGCCGCAGGTTTGAGAGCCTGCGGGAGCCCCTGCAGGAGCGCAGAGCAGCCCTGCAGGCCCGGAGCCGCCTCCTGGAGTTCTTCAGGGATGTTGATGAGGAGATGGCCTGGGTGCAGGAGAAGCTGCCTCTGGCCACCACCCAGGACTGCGGGCAGAGCCTGAGCGCCGTGCGACACCTGCAGGAGAAGCACCAGGTGTGGGCCCGCACCCCGCAACTCAGATGGAGCCCAAGGCTCAGTCAGCCAGTGGTGCTGGGAGCTCTGTGCCTCGGGGGGCTTTGGGGGCTCCCTGGGTTCTTTGTTGGCCATAAGGACAGGAAAGTCTTCGGGGGCAAATCCGTGGGACTGTAAGGCTTCCGCCACGACTCTGGGGTCCCCTGAGGAGAGTCTGCCTCCGCCTCCACAGAACCTGGAGCGTGAGATGAGTAGCCGCGAGGCTCTGACCCAGGCCGTGGTGGTCGCGGGACGCCAGCTGGTGCAGGCCGGGCACCTGGCGGCCGGCGGGGTGGCCACGCGGGTGCAGCAGCTGGAGAGCGCTGTGGGCTGCCTGCGCGCAGAGGCCACTCGGAGGCGGCTGCAGCTGCAGCAGGCCCGGGAGGCCCAGCAGTTCCTGACCGAGGTGAGGTGCTGCAGTGGGGCGGGGAGGGGGGGTGCTGGGCGTGACGAAACCCGGTGTTTGTGGGGCTCCCGGCTCTCTGTGTGTCTTCTGCCCCCTCCCCTAAGTGGTCTTCTTCCCCCGAGCTCTTCCTTCTGCAAGTTACCCAGATCACGGGCCTCTCCCTCGCTTCCGTGTTATTTTGTTTTGCTGTTTCTTCTGAACTGGTGGTTCTCAGTCATTGCTTTCCATCAAAAGGACCTGGAACCTTTAAGAAATGCGGATACTCACGTTCCATTCCAGAGCAAATCAGAATCTGTAGCGCTGAGGGCCAGGCACAGGGGGCGTCAAAGCTCCTGGGCCGGCTGGGTGCCGCCCTCCTGACCTCGAGGCCGTGCACTCCAAGCTGGGAGCCCTAGAGGCCCAGGGAAGCCTCTCCTCTCTGCCACCCCAGCTCCTGGAGGCAGAATCCTGGCTGGAAGAACGGGGCTGTGACCTGGACATCGAGGACAAGGGCCAGAGTGCCGAGGCCACGCGCGCCTTTCTGCGGCAGCTGGAGGCCACCAGGAGAGACCTAGAGGCGTTTCGCACACGAATTGAGAGGCTGCAGCAGACAGCAGCCGTCCTCGAGAGCAGGCAGAACCCAGAAAGGTCTGTGGGAGCCAGGCCCACACAGGGAGGCGCAGGGAGGGCTCTCCTTCAGAGGCACACAAGGCCGTTCCGGCCTAGAGGAGGAGGGCTTCAGCGGGGTTGCCCTTCTTGCCACAGCGCCAGGGTGCTGGCCCGGATGCGGGCGGTGAGGGAGGTGCATTCAGGGCTGCTGCAGAGGGCGGAAGGCAGGGGGCAAGGCTTGCGGGAACAGCTGAAGTTGCACCAGTTGGACCGGGAGGCCCTGCTCCTCGAAACCTGGCTGGCCAGCAAGGTGGCCACTGCTGAGTCCCAGGACCTCGGGCAGGACCTGGAGGCCGTCGAGGTGAGTCTCCCCTGAGCGAACCTGGGGCAGAGTGGACTGAGGCTGAGCCAGGACAAGGGGAAGTGTGGCTTTGGGCGGGGAGTCGAGGGCGTGAGCTGAAGGGAAGCACGTGGGCTCTGGGCAGATCCCTCTGGTGCTAGAGTCGGAGCTGAGGGACGTCAGCTCCCGCCTTGTCCAGTACCGATGAGGGGACTGTCAGATACTGCCCAGCCCTCTGCGAGCTGCAAGAGCGGCTGGATACCACCCCAGAGTGACCCTCCCCGGCGCTCTGTCCTCGCAGATGCTGGAAGAGAAGTTTGATGCTTTCAGAAGGGAAGTTCAGAGCCTGGGGCAGGCCAAGGTGCAGGCGCTGAGGGAGCTGGCAGGCTCCCTGGAACGGACAGCACCCAGGTGCGCTCTCCAGATTCAAGCCCAGAGGAGTCGCATCGAGGCCACTTGGGGGAGGCTGGACAGGGCAATAAAAGCCCGCACCCAGGTAAGTGCACCCAGGCCAGGCCAGGGGCAGCCAAGGGGCAGGAACATTTACGCCTTCTGCCTGAGTCAGGGACAAGCGGACCCACCAGGGGGAAGCCTGTAAGTGTGTGTGTATGAGCGCGAGTGTGAGTGTGTGTGTGCGCGCGGAGGGAGGTGGCTGCCTCTGATTCCCAGTACTAAGCAGATGGGGAGTCTTGAAACCTTGCACCCCCACTCCACCCCAGCTCTCTCCACCCCAGCTCTCTCCACCAGTTTGCTTCCCTGCTGGTACAGTTCACACCTCCAGGGAGAAACAGAAAGCAGGTCTGGCAGGCTTCCCAACCCTTGAAGCCTCCCCTAAATACAGGCCTCAGGTTTGCAGATAACACACCGTGTCAATCTCTCCTCAACCACAGGCACTTAACTGGCTCCTTCGCTGTGCCCCCTCACTCCTCGAACCTCCCCGTGCGGCAGATGGGCTCCGTGTTGCTCTCTGACCTGGGTTCTCGGCTGTAGCTGCTGGTTTCTATAAAAGCAGCCTGGACAGCCTCCTAAGCAGACTCTCCCCTCCCAGCCGGTCCTCCCAGAAACCAAGCTCCTCCCTCATGTGGACCCATCCCTTGCTGCCTCAGAGCCTGCATTTCTGGATTTCTTGTGATCTGTACACCAAAGGCCCTATCCTCACAGAATGCCCCCCCCCAAGGCCCTACCCTTTATCAGTAACGTCACACATTGAGCACCTGCCACATCTAGGACATTCTCTGTACCTGGTGGTCACAAACGAGTCACTGAGCCCCCTGGTCCTCATTATATAAAAGGAGGCGGCCCACGAGGCCCTGTCTCCAGAGAGCAAGGACCCTAGGAATGAGCTCAACCCAGAGCAGGCCCTCCTCTCTTTCCCAGAGCCTGGCCACAGCCCGGGAGGTGCAAGGCTTTGAGCAGGCAGCAGCGGAGCTCCAGGGCTGGATGCAGGAGAAGGCCGCCCTGGTGGTGAGAGACATCTGTGAGCACAGCCTGTCGTCAGTGCAGACCTTGCAGCAACAGCACAGGCGCCTGGAGGTGAAGGCCCATGCCCACAGTCTTCTGCAGCTGCTGGGTCGGGCCCCCCAGAGGGGAGACAGGAAGGCCCTCCCAGCTGGGGAGTGCTGCCCAGGCTGCAGAACAGAGTGGAGTTGGCTTGGGAAATTCTGGGAAACAGGACCCCCCAGAGAGGACCAGATGCTCCCCAAATGAGGGGCGTGCAGCGGGTTGCCGGGGCAGAGGCCTGATCTGGAATTCTGGTGGCAGTGGCACCTGGCAGCTGTGGAGAAGGAGGTGGCCCGGGTGCGCACAGAGGCCTGCCGACTGGGCCAGCTACACCCTGTGGCTTGGGAGGGCCTGTGCGAGCAGCTGGCCAAGGTGGAGGAGGCCTGGGCCGCCCTGGAAGTGAAGGCCCAGGAGCGGGGCCGGCAGCTGGAGCAGGCTGCCCGGGGCCACGCCTTCCTCGGCCGCTCTCGGGAACTGCTGTAGGTGGCATCCCGCCCTGATGTTGGCTCCACTTGGCCCTGTGGGGTGGGGGTCACCCAGCTCCTCGGGGGAGCCGGCCTCCCCTTCCCTGGGCACGCCGCATGCCCTGTCTCCCGCGGCTGCTCTCCCAGCCCTGACAGCAGCTTCGTCTCCCTGCCCGCCCCCCCCCCCACCAGAGCATGGGCTCAGGAGACGCAGGCTCTGGCTTCTTCCGAGGAGCTGGCCGCGGACGTGGTGGGGGCCGAGCGGCTCCTGGCGCAGCATGCAGAGCTGGGGCGAGAAATCGAGGAGCATTGCCTTCGTGCCCGGGAGCTGCAGCAGGAAGGGCAGCAGCTGGCTGACAGTGGCCACTTCATGTCCCCGGAGGTACGAGCACAACGGGGATGGAGCCCAACTTCCCAAGGCCTCGGAACCCCCAGCTGAAAGAGAAACCCTCAGGAGAAGGCAGGCAGGGAGCAAAGAGGGGGACAGGGAAGGGGAGGGTCTGGGCCTTGCCCGGACCCCTCTGCTGGGCACCCCAGCCCTGCCTTGCCTCAGTGCTTCTGCTTGAGTGTCTGACCATCTGCACCCCCTCCTACCAGGTGACAGGGTGTCTGCAGGAGCTAGAAGGGTGGCTGCGGGCACTCACCGAGGCCTGCACCCTCCGCCAGGAACGCTGCGAGGGGAACTGGGGTCTGCAGAAGCTGCGGGAGCAGCTGGACTGGGCCGAGGCCTGGCTGGCCTCCCGGGAGGGTCTACTGCTGGACCCCAACTGTGGGGTGAGCCCAGGCCCCGCCCATTAGCCAGCTGCACCCACTGGCAGCTGTGGCCAAGGGCCTGCTGTTCCTCTGCTCCCTGACGCACTAAACCGGGTCGTGAACTGCAAGGGGAGGCTCTCAGCACCCTTAGGAGCTGGGCCTCACCCTGGCTTGGCTTGGCTCTCCCCAGGACACTGTGTCCGATGTGGAGTGGCTGCTCTGCAGACACCAGGACTTAGAGAAGTTGCTGGCAGCCCAGGAAGAGAAGTTTGCCCAACTGCAGAGGAAGGCAGGGGTGAGCAGAGGCTGGGCGAGGGTTCACCAAACAGCTAGAGGCCTGGGGGCTGGGGGTGGGAGCAGCCTGAGAACTGAGCCCACATCTGAGCCCCCGGGAAAACCCTGTTCTTTGCCTGGCCAGCTGCAGGGCCCCGTCACCCCCTCATCCAGGTAGGCTGGAGCCCCACCGTGGACTAGGATGACAGGGGAGTCTCTTAGCAAGCTGAAGTAGAGACAGATGAAGAGCCACGAGGAGACAGGGATTCTCTTAGGGTGAAGGGATTCCGGAAGGAGAGGCTGGGGCATGGAGCCCTGACCTGGCTCACCTTACTCCCCTCTCCAAGGTGGAGCAGAATTTGCCACAGCAGGGGCCAGGGCTGAAATCTGGGAGTGCTGGCCACAGGCTCACCCCCCTCCAGCAGAGGCCCTTTGGAAGCCGGTGGCCAGGAGTACAGCTGGCTGAGACAAGGGACCTGCAGCCAGGTGTCCCCGTCGGGCGGCACATACCCTCCGCCTCTATTGTCTCCCTGGAGCGTGCAGCCAGGCAGCAGGAGCCCGGTGGGGCTGGGGCCTCGGGGGTAAAGCCCAGACCCTGGAGCCAGGGCTGAGGCCTGCCGGGGGCCGGAGGGGGGTGGCACTGGGCATAGGAGCTGAGAGTCCTCAGGAATGAAGTGGTCAAGAGGCGTAGATTCCTGCCCCACCTTTCAGAGGGGGCCTGTCCTCTGTTGCTGGATGTTCCCTGGGCCCCATCTTGCCCTTTCAGGATGCAAAGGGTGCCCGCACCACGGAGGGATTCTTGGAGCTCCAGCAGCAGCTCCTGCCTGCAGGGACCCTGGTAAGTAGGAGGGTCGTTCTCCAGGCAGCTCCCCTCCACAGAGGCGCTTGGGCTCAGAGGGGCGCCGGGGCCTGGCATCCTGATGTTATGGTGGATAACACACCCCATTCTTAAGACAGTTTCATTCTTTTTTATTATTTAAGTAATCTCTACACCCAGCGTGGGGCTCAAACTCACAACCCCGAGATGGGAGAGTCACACACTACTGAGCCCGCTGGGCGCCCCAGGACAGCTTCATTCTTAAGCTACCTCACAGCTGCGGCCCCCGCCCCGGTGGGGGGTGGGACCCTCTTCCTCCTCTTCCTCCTCTTCCTCCTCTTCCTGGTTTCCCGGCACATCATTCCCTGGCTCTCTCTTCCCCATGGACTCCTTGGGCCCGTCCAGGACTTGGCCTGGGAGCCTCTGGAGACACACAGGTCATCACAAGGCCAGGCTGCAGCCTCCCCTCCACGCCCAGCTGGTGCAGCCTCCCTGCCTTCTCTCTACAGCCCTGCTCCAGCCCCTGGGATGGCTGCCACGGGACCTTGGGAGGCAGCTCCCTGAGCCTCTTCCAGGACAAGAGGACAGCAGCAGAGGTACTGGGCAGTGCAATATGGGGGAGGCAGAGGACAGGCCCACGGGGAAGAAAGGACATGGCCATGGTGACCCCTCTTCTCTCTTCTCAGAATATGGCCCCAGTGGCCTCCCTTGACGTCAGAAGAGCCCAGTACGAGAGCCCGGGGCACCAGCATGGCAGGAAACACGCTTTCTCCGTAAGGTGAGGGCCAGGTAGGGAGAGAGACAACAGCCCCAGGACATACTGACCCAGCAGGCACGGCATCCCAAGAGCAGCCAAGGGGCTGGAAGCAGGGGTCCCCCATAGGGGAGGCAACGTTTTGACCATGGCTCTCCGGGTGGCAGGCTGAGCAGCGCGGTGGAGACCGTGTGCGCAGCCCCAGCGGAAGGGCGGGCTGAGAGCTGGCATCGAGCCCTGAGCAGCTCAGCCGGTAAGCACCGGGGGAACCTGGGGAGGGACTTGGGTTACTGAGTCCCTGGGCCCCCAGCTGCTATTTCACGCCTCCTCAGAAGTGCCACATCTACCTCTCCAGCCTCAGAGATAAGCGGGACTTAGCGTCTTCTGAGAGAATTGAAGGTCCAGAAAGGGTAAACCACTTGCCGAAGATCACAGAGCTAATTAGTACCAGAGGGAGGCCCGGGCCTGCCCCCTGGCTGCCTCCTGGCCGTGTTCCACGCCCTTTGCCTCTGGCCTGCCTGCGTGCTCCTAGGCTTTATTCTGTGACCCTGGGACTTTCTCTAACCTTCCAGTCCTCAAAAAGCTCAGAATGCACTGTCCTTGGGGTAGCTGGTGGACAGTGGCCAAACCCAGTTCTAACAGGAGGGATGCCTGGAAAACGCCCCTGCCCCAGAAATCTCTGTCAGTGTGGTCAGGCTCCGCCCGGAGACAGTGTGGTCAGGTCATGGTCTCAAGCTGTTCCACAGCCTCCTGTAGCAGGCACCTCAGTGTCTCTGGGCTGCTTTTAACAAAAACATCACAGACTGAGTAGGTTACAGACCAGAACCATTTATTTCTCACAGTTCCAGAGACTGGGAAGTCCAACATCAAGATGCCACCAGACTGGGGGTCTGGTAAGTCGTCCTCCGGGTTGGGGGTGGTGCCCTCTCACTGTGTCCTCACTTGGTGGAACGGGCCAGGTTGTTCTCTGGGGTCTTCTCCGTAAGGGCTCCACCCTCATCACCTAATCACCTCCGAATACCACCCCCAGCTGGCCATATGAATGTGGGGGAGACACGAACATGGAGGGAGGCTGCAGTCTGCAGAGGGCCTGGCACCGGCGCCAGGGCTGACCCGTTCTCGCTTTGCTCTGCAGCCCGCAGTCGGAGCCTGGAGCTCCCAGCCAGACCCGCGGGCTTCCCAGCTGAGCACACAGCTGAGAGAGGGCCCAGCACTGCCGCCCCACTCAGGTAGGGCACCTGGCTATGCGGGCGGGTGGGGGCCTGAGCCCCGGGACTGGCACAGCTGCCGCCCTCTTAAGCCCAAGCTCTGGAGGCTCAGACCTAAGCTGCTAGGGTGTAGGGTAACCCCCATATTTGAGACCCTTGGCAATAGAAAATCCTAACACCTACCCCATCAGGTACAAACCTCTGGTTCCCTCTCCCCACAGATTCCATGGCTCTCCCCTGACCTCCTCACTGAGGGAGATGGCTGTGAGTGCCGACAGCCAGCCGCAACTCTTGGAGTTCCTACAGGCTGCAGGCCCGGCCCAGGAACCTGCCCACGGCTCCCACTGCCTTTCCCGCCCAGGCCAGACCCAAGGTAGGACATCCCCGGCGTCTGCACATCACTCACTCCTTGGTCTCCTCTTCCTGTCCAAGACAGAAGACAGGGCTGGCCGGCAACCTATCTGGCCTGCACCCGGCCGCCTCTCCTGCTCCAATGGGCAAGGGGAGCCTTACTGTCCTAGAGCCGGGCAGAAATCAGCACCCCCCACAACACCCACATAGTCTCGCAGAGACAGACACCCCGTGTCAGGCCGGAGGAGCACTCCCAGCACACCAGAGGGCTGCATGGCTGCGGTCTCTGGTAGTAGGCAAGCCTGCTCCTGCAGGGCCCACAGGCTCCGCTTCAGGATTCTGAGAAGGTGCTGAATGAATAGGCCTTGACCTGGATGGTGGCTTCTAAGGATCCCAGGGCTGCCATTTTTTCTGGTGTGACACTAACCACATGCCCGGAGCAGGGCCCAGGCATCAGTAGGCCAGAGCAGACAGGGGGAGTTGGGTCACAAGAACCCGTTCTCTCCCATCCACCTTCCGCGCACTAGGGTCAGTCCTGCAGCTGCCTGTCAGCTCTCAGTATCCACCTCCCACAGCCGCATTAGAAGGTAGAATGTTCTAAGGGAGGCCTGGCCCTAAGTTCATTCTGCCTCCCTGTTCCAACAGGTCTGGACCCTGAAGCAAACCCTAAGGTGGCAGCAAGCCTCAGGGCTACAAACCAGGACAACCTCTAGGGGACCAGCACGAGACTCTGCTACCAGGCCCAACGTCTGGACTAGACGGTTCCTTGGTGAGAGGCAGCCCTCAAAGATCACCACTTGCTGCAGTAGGCCATTCACGTGCGTCCCTGTGGCTCCTCTGATCCCAGGTGTGGCCACCCCTACTGTGGGACAGGAAGCAGCCATCTGACTGGGGGAGGAGGACAGGGGTGCTGGCTGCCACTGCCTGTGAGTCCACTCACCTGCGCAAGGCCAGGGTTCCAGCAGCAGAGACCCCGCGGCCAAATTGGCCTCCCCCTGCTTAGAAAGGGTAGCCCCAGCCGGGTAGACGTGGCCTGCTCTTCAGCAGTGGTCCGGACGGACCCGCTCGCTAGCTCTGTAAGGGGCCTGGGGAGAGCTGTTTCAAACCGGTCCTTATTAAGTGTAACTGAGAGCACAGAATGACCCGTCCTTACTTGGCAGCAATGACAGATCACCTGTTCCCACCTCACATTTATACGTGCCTCTGATACATAAACCGCTCTATTGCACTCTGTACAGTTACTTACTCAAGATAGCAAGGGGAAACGGCCCCAGGGCTTCGAGCGCTTATGCAAATAGGGTCAATACTGCTTTGGGCTCAAGCCGTTGTCCCCCATGTCGACCTCAGGCAACCACAGAACCCCTGAATGTTCTCCCTGCTTGAAGAGGGGGCTATCTGCGGCCTGAGACATGGCCCAGCGCTTTTAACACCCTCAGGCTCCCCGCATGTGTCTGTGGCAGGGTTGCTGGTGGCCCCGTCAGGGGGGTGGTGGGCACATACCCTGCCAAAGCCCCGCAGAGGGTGAGGCGGCCACAGCTAGGCCTCCAGGCCCCAGCGGCTCCGGCACACGTGGGGAGCAGTGTCGGCCCCAACGCTCCCCGCCCACCTGGGTCTTCTGGGTGTGAGTCCTGATGGGCGGGAGGGGAAGGGGGCCCGGGCCGCCCCCCCCCGCCCTCACTGGGGTTGGTGCCGCCGGCGCTGCCGCCTCCGCTGTACGGCGCCCCGCAGGGCCTCCAGCAGCTGCTCCTGGTTGTTGCAGATGTTGTAATGGGTCAGGCGGAGCAGCTTGTCCGTGTCTTCCGAGCTGTAGGTCAGCTTCGAGTAGTGGTAGGGGGAGTCAGAGGAGGACAGGTTCACCTCCCCGGCCTCCTTCTCCTCAGGGGTCCGCGGGAGGCCTGGTGGAGAGAATGGAGCTGGGCAGGGCTGGGGCTCCTGGGGGGAGAGGCAGGAAGGCTGGAGGGGGTCGGACAGGGGCTCACCAGGGGCCGAGTAGTGCCGGAAGGAGTCATCGACCAGAGGGAAGTGCAGCACAGCGGGGGCGTCGGGGCAGTCTGGATCCAGAAACAAGTGGCACTCGCGAGGCTGACGCCGCTCCTCAGGGCTGGGTGAGATGGGCGGGAAAGGGATGCCCTGCTCCTGGCACAGCCGGCCCAGAAGCTGCAGCTGCTGCATGGCAGAAAGAAGGGGTGTCAGAGCCCGGGGCTCCTCGGTGTCTCCAGCACAGGGCCAGCTGAACGTGGAGGTCAGCTGAGGCACCTGGGACTCAGTGGCCCGATGCCAAATCCAACCCAGGCAGAACCACAGGGTCAGGCCAGACTTAGGCGAGTGCTCCCACCCTGACAGCCTCCCTGCGGCAGCTCCGTGGCGAGGGGCTGCTAACGACTCCCAGGTTCTGCAAGATGCTCCACTGGACCAACACAGAAACTCACAGCAGAGAGTTCCAGAGGTCCAGGACCAAACCGGGGAGAGGGGCAGGGGCCGCAAATGTAAAACACACTTAAAAACCTCTCCCTGTCACTCTAACTTCCTGTGCAGAGTCCGTTCGCCTGGTGGTAAATTCATAGGCTCCACAATTCAGAGGACAGCATGGTGTCCCTGTCTCAGGCCCTAAGGAAACCTGGACCAGAAACCGGACTCTAAGATCGAGGTCCCTGGAGGCAGGAGCCAGGATATCAGCCCAGGCCTGGGGTCACCACTGCCTTCCAACCCTACCCCCCAGCCCACCTGAAAGGCTCCTTCCAGGTTGTAATCCAGCGACAGGACGAGGTCCACATCCCGTGTGGGCCGCAGGAGGGGCGGGAAGCTGGTGTTGATAAGGTAGCCAACATCCAGCAGACAAAGGTGGGGCTCCGCAGGTGTCAGCTGGTTGGGAAGCCCATCCAGTTTGGTGGCTGGAAAGGTTAGGGGGATGGGGTGGAAAAGCAGCTGTCATTGGTGCTGAGGGCACCAGACCCCTCTAGCCTAACGCTAACTCCCTGCTACTGGTAGAAGCCAGTTCTGCCCTCTGGTCCCTGATCTCTCCTGCCAAAGTAGCCCTGCCACTTCCCAAGTCCCCACAGATGGGCCCTGATCCACAATATAAGGACAGGACAAAGGGTTGCCGGTCTAGGCAGCCCAGTGAACTAATCTTAAAGGAGCTTGGGGCCCAGGGGTTGGAGGGTAGGGGTGTTTGAACCAGGGACACAAGGCTCAGGTGGCCATAGGCAGACCCTGGAGAGCTGGGACGAGGGAGAGAAAAGATACCCTTCCAGGTGGAAAAGTAAGGATGATGGAAATAGTCCTTGTGGAAATGGAGACCCCGCAGAAAATTGTGGGTGGCCTGGGCCAGTGGGCGCCACGTCAGAAGGTCAGTGAAAAACTCAGCAATCCTGCCAGTGCCCATGGGAGGCTCTTCTATTTTCAGAAGTGGGACCTGCTCCTTTTCTGCACAGTCAAGAAAGGGAAAAGTGGAGCATCTTTTAGGAAATGGGGACCCCTAAACTTTTACCCCAGCTTCTGTGGACTCCCAAAGGCCACCCCACCATCCCCCAGGTATGCCAGTGGCTGCCTCTCCAGCTCCTTACAAGGAGCCCGGGCACCTACCCAGGTTGGCCTGATCCTGTGCCCAGCGGTCCCAGAACTGGCTGGGCTCTGAGGCCCAGTATAAGCTGTCCTGGAGGTTGGCTGCATACAGGTTGCTCCAGATACCTGAGAGAAGGAACATGAGGGGAACAGAGGGGACACGAAGGGGAGAGTCCCCCACCCCATCACAACCTGACCCTTCCCCACAGCTCCTAGACCAGGAAACGTCCCCGTGACTGAACCAACAGGTAGAGGCCTGCCATCTTCCCCAGGCCCATTCTCCCCACTACCCCCTGCTTCCCTAACCTTCCAGGTACCCCCACCTCACCTTCAAGGAAGCAGATTCGGGACTCAGGAAGCCGCTTGGTCAGGCGCCCCATGAAGAACTCAGAGCCAAAGAGCTCAGAGGGGATGAAGGCCCCGTATTTGGGAAAGCCGACCTCATAGGGGGAGAACTCGCACCACTCTGTGAGAAGACCGCACAGTTTCACTGTGGGGTTCAGAACCCCAGGACCCTCATCACCACAGGCTTCACATCAAGGCAACTGGTGACCCAGAGGCTCAGGCTGGTTGCAGGCACCCTGAGCATGGACCTAACCCCTCCCAAAGCCTGAGTGACTCTGGCAAGCATGGGACCTGGCCCCGAAGGGGGGTGGGTGTACCACCCATCTCCACACAGAGGCCCAGCTCCCCCTCACCCTGCCAGCCACGAGAGCGCAGCTCTCAGGTCCAGGGCTACTCACCTCCAAACTCAAAGGTGGCTAGGTTCTTCTCCTTGGTGTTAAGGGCACAGTAGATGGGCAGAGGGTTCTGGCCATGACTCAGGGCCTCCCGCTGGTCTGAGAGTGTGTGGTCATGGGGCTGGTGGAAGGAAAGGATCTGGACCAGGAGCTGTGGCTTTCTGGTGCCTGAGACCTTTCCCACCCCTGCTGCCGAGGGCCGCTCCCCATCTTCACACCATGCCCTGGCCACACCCCTCCCCGCACCTCATCGTGCAGCAGTGCCTCGCTGATGAGGGCCCACAGGTTGGTGAAGCAGGTGGGGTGGCCCAGGCGGGCACGCTCGGCCAGCTCCTCCCGGTACCGCTGCAGCTGGCTGGGGGCGAGCACACCCAACTTGCTCTTGGTCACCTGTGTCTTCAGGGACTCGGTGGGCCCTGCCAGGTCCTTCTGAGACCATTCTGGGTCCTCATAGAGGTTGGCCAAAGCCCTGGGAAAAGCCAAAGCCCAGGGGGTCACTGCACACCACGGGCTCTCTATCCTAGGACAACAGGCTTGCAGGCACCTTCCAACAGTGCCATTGAGCAGGTTCCCCTCCGGCACGGCCTCTCTCCCAACTGTTCAGAAGCACCGACGGGGTCTACGAGAGCCTTCCCACCACCACCCCCGGACTCCTGCCCTCAACCTGCCACCTGCTCACCAGGTGGAGCCCGAGGCCCCTGTGATGTAGGAGATGCAGTCCAAGAGACCCAGCTCCCTCAGTCCCGCCAGCTGCCCGTAGAGGGAGACCATCGCCCGGATCCCACCACCGGTGGCCATGACAGCTACCACGGGGATCTGGATGAGAGAACAGCCAGGCCAGTCAAGACCGGATCAGGGCTCTTGGAACCAGTTCTGGTGAGGCCTGCAGAGGAGCATCTCATCAGAAGTAGCCTCTTAAGAGCTGGGCTTGTCCGGTTTTAAGAACTCCAGGAAAGATAGACAAGTTCCAGGCCACACCTCCTCACCCTTAGCCCCTAGGGAGTCTGGTGATCACTTTCTAAAAGCCCCACGGCCACCTCAAAAGTCTCCATACAGCCACCCCTTCCCTCTCGGAAAGAGATGCCCCGAGCTGATCGGAACCTCCAGGGGCTGCCCCCGGGCCAGCGGGCAGCCCTCAGCCTGCATGTCTCATTGATCAGTCAGATGGGACCCAAGTCCCAACACCTGGACCAGACCGAGAATCAACAAACAAGGAGAAGGAAAACTAGCTGGGGCAGGGCTGGGGGGGGCAGTTAACAAGCTCCAGGTGCCTCTTGCGATGCTCTGCATCTGATGGCAACAGGTTCCTGAAGACATCACATGAGAGGGAAGCAGAGCAGGGCAGGCAGACAGGAGGCAGGGCCCAGCTGTGCTCTGGCGAGGAAATAATCATTCAGCTCTGCACCCGAGCAAGCCCATCCGACGCAGCCCGCGCAGACCTCGTCTTCCCGCAGGTCGTCATCCAGCTGCAGGGCCTGTTTCAGGGCTCCGGCCACCACCTGCTTCCTCCTGCTCAGGAAGGCCTGCTCCTCCGCACAGAGGCCACAGCCCAGCCGCACCGCCAGCTCCCCCGGTCTGGAGGGGGGAGGAAGGGACTATGAGGCAGCTCCAGGCCTCATCACAGAAAAGCAAGCTGGGTCTGCCTCCCCTGAGAAACGCACTGCCAACTCTTGCCCCTCTCCTCACCCCTCACCCCTGCCCGGACTAAAGCGTGAGGCGTGTGGATGTGAGGGGGGAGAAGGTGAACCTGGACCCGTGTGGGAGGGAACACAGGGAATGCAACAAAGTGGATTCACAGGACTAGAAATGCTGGTGCCTAAAAACGCCCAGGTTGCACATAGGCCCGTGGGTGGGTCGCGCCACCACGGATCTACTTACCCCCCCCACCCAAAAATGACTCCAGAAAAGACAAGAAAGTGCTCCCCCCTCTTCATGGTGAGAAGCTAGTCTCCCAGGCATGTGAAGAAGAGCCAGGGTGGGGGACTCCTCTTGTCTCATGAAGGTTAGCTAAGGTCCACCCACAATGGCTGCCACCCAAAGGGAGCACGATTTCTCTCCTCCGGTAGTTCCCTTGCCCTCTCTCTTGTCTCAAGCTCAGGTGGCAGCCTGCTTCCCCCCCACCCCCACCCCCAGCCCTGTCTGGGGCTGGGCTCTCACCCTTCTTCTTTTCTCAGCTCCACTCTCATCAGGGGTTCCTGGAAACCATGAATACCGTTCACAAAAGCTGGCCACCACGTTCCTCTCATACCAGCCCAAGCCACACCCTATGATGCCCCCCGTGCTCCCTTGGGCCTCTGGCCATCTCCACAGAGGCAAGGCCTGAGGCTTGAAGGCAGGGCTGCTCAGAGGACCCCTTCTCCCCAAAGACCGCAGCTCCTACCAAAGCAAGCCACCTCTGCAAGGCCTAGGGCCCAAGCCCGGCCCATGCTTCTGCCATTCTTCCTCTGGGTGTTCAAGTACCTGGGATGTAGGGAAGACAAGCCTCACCACTTGGCCAGAGGGCAAGGCCCGTAGGGGCACCTTCAGCTGCTCTTGAGGGGCATCCTGCAGGAGGATGAAAGAAGACCTCAGAAGACCCTTTGGTTCCAGCAAAGACCTCACCCATTGCCCCAGGGAGTGACAAAGCAGCAGGAAGAGGGACAGGAGGCCAACGTTGACCCCACCCTCTTCCCAGGATGCCTGATTCTGCCAGAGAATGATGGGGCGAGGGATGGGGCTCAGCAAGAGCAGAGGGAGCAGCTAGGAGGAAGTGGGGACGGAAGGAGGGAGAAGACCCCACAGGCCCGGCCTCTTATGCGGGAGCAGCACAGTACCTGCAGAAGAACACCCAGCTCCTGCTCCCAGCATGCCGGGCAATGGAAGCGGAAGGGGCCAGCGCCCACGGAGGCCTCCTGTTGACCCTCACAGGACCCAGGAACCACAAGCTGAACTCTGCCCTCTGACTCTGGAAACAGGAACCAGGGCAGAGAGGCTGCGAATAAGATCTTGGCCCACAGAGGCCCAAGGCTGTCTTGCATAAGGGGCCTGAGGGACACCTCCCTACCCCCGCTGCGAAGGGGGGCACAGGCCCAGGCTGGGAGATGAAGTCCCCACCACAGCCCCTCTGAGGACTAAGGGGACAAGCTCAAGTCCTGGGGAGCCCCAGCATGGATTTGCCCCTAACCTCTACTGCTGCCTGTGAGAGCTGAGTGCAGACTAATATAAGGTTCCTTCCAGGGTCCCCTTAGGGGAAGACAAGGGCAGAGGGCTAGGGGCTATCCTAGTAGGTTGGGGACTTACGCTTCTGGTCCCCTGCCTCCTCCAGTCGAACTTGCAAGCAGAAGAGCTCCCGGGCCTGTGTCATTAAGAAAGTCCCTCAGACTCAAAGTCCTCCCTGTCAGAGGCCCCCGCCCTCCCAGTACCCTGGTTTTGGTCCTTAGCACTTTATTACGTTGGCCCTGAGTCACCAAACATTTGCTTGAGGTTGTATCCTTTGGAAGAACAGAAATCCCAGGGCCCCCCAACTCAGCCCTACCCCCAAATCCCCAATGGGGGCCCAAGCTTCAGGCCCAGGAAAGAGGGCATGAGGGAGGGGTTCTGGACTCACCACCAGGATGCCATTGCTGACAAGCTGCTCAGCACAGTCTGTTCTGGAAAGAGCCACCAGTGACCCTCAGTGCAAGTCCAGCTTTCCAGGTTCTCACCCCTCGAGGAGGACATGACATCCCCCCACCATCACTGGATGTCTCCCAGGGAAGGGTGTCAGCTCTGGATGTGCCGGGCTCTGTCCTTCCCCAAAAGAAACACTCCTACCCAGGAATCACCCCATTACCCCTGACTCACAGTCTCTGCAGCCGAAATTCAACTTCTAGCCACTCCTCACCCTGGAGAAATAAAGAAGCAAGTTAGAAAGGGTGAGGAGTGTGTGTGTAGATTTCAGTGCAGATGCCAACTAGGGCTCCTGGGGCCCCAAAGGTGGGGAGAGCCAATGTCCACCTCCAGGTTGCCTGTCCACCTTCTCTGGGTGGCTCCTAGAAAGCTGTTCTTGGCTTACGGGCCAAGAAAGAGGGTCGGAGACGGGACTGTTCCCCAGGGACAGCAGCTCCTGGCTGACCGCGGCCTCTGGAATGCTGGGGAAGCCTGGACCATTCACTGGAGAAGAGGGCCATGTGCCCAGCTCTCCTCCAGAGCATCTCCCCTCCCTAAGCAAGGCCCACTGCTACCCTGTGCACAGCCTTGCCTGAGGGTTCAGTGAGAAGCTCTCTCGGCGGAAGTCCCCAGCCTGCAAAGTCCCCAAGTCAAATAGCACTGACAACACGGGGTCATCACTGGTCAGAAGGTCCTGGTCAAAGACTTGCAGCTGCAAGACATTCTGGAAGGGAAGAGAGTGAGGAGCCGCAGGAAGGAGGAGTGGAGTAGGAAGGTGAGCGGGACCAGAGCATGGACCGAGGGCTGGCAGGGACAGGGGGCAGGGCAGGGCAGGGGCTGACCCCTGACCCACCTTGAGCTGGCTGTGGATTCGAAAGCGAAAGCTCTGATTCCAGATGGGGTTTCTGCTGTTCTTGACCGTGCGTGTCTGGAGCCTGTGGCTAGAGGCTGTGGGCAGCCACAGACTCACATAGCAGTCAGAGGGGGTCACTGTGGGAAGGAGGAACAAGTGCCTGATGGCCAAGAGCCCTACCCTGCCCAGCTGCCCAGAGTCCATGACCTTCCATCACAAGCAGCTCTGGGAGCCTGGAGACCCACGGAATGGGGCTAGGTCAGGAGACAAGAAGAGCAGAGGCAGAGATGCCACCCGACATTCCACCCAGCACCGCCTCTTGGCACCCTAAGACCCCCTGCACGCCCAGCCCTGGAGACTCTTCCCACTGGCCCTGTCCCACTCTGAACCCAGCTACAACGGCACTGTCCTCCTTGGGCCCAGCACTCACCTAGGTCCTTCGAGGGCAGGCCATGGGCCTGCAGGACACGAACAGTGAGCAGGCAGGTCCCAGGAACCCTTGCCTGCAGAGGAGGGAGAGGACAGGCTTGCTGCAGGCTGCTGAGCCCAAAGGAGACAAAGGTCAAAGAAGAGGGCAGGGAGACCCCTCCAGGACTAATGCTGAACCAAAGGTACCAGCCCTGCCCAGCCACATGGCTGCCCCCCACCCATCAGAGTCCTGAACGGAAAGGCAGCTACAGCAGCTCCCCATGATGCCTGCCGACTTACACAACACTCTGGGCTGGCCCTGGTCCACGGGCTTTATGTACATTAATTTGTTTAATCACACATAGTCCCTACGTGTAGGGACTACTTATTATGACCAATCCCACAAGGAACTTGCCTGAGGTCCAGGGCCAGGATTGGACCAGGCTGGCTAGACTCGCTGTCAATCCCACACTTACCTGCTTCCAGTTCCTGCTATAGTGTCCTTCAGTCTTTCCACCCCACATCCCCAGCTAACCCTCGCTAAGCAGCCTTGAGGCTGGTCTTGGGTGGCAGGAGGCCTGGGGGATGTAAGGCTACAGAGAGAGGGGAAGGAGCGTGTTAGGACCCAGCCTGGCCTCAGGCCCCTTGCTGGGGCTGCTCCCCTGGTTGAGCAGCTTACACGGAGACATGCTCCAGTTAAGCAAGCCCTCTATTTGGAGAAGGAGTGAAGAGCACAGACTTGGTTTCAGACAGCCTCTCCACCCCTGGCCAGGAATCATTTCTGGAAATGGGCCTTCTGCTTGAGTAGGAACAGCACTTAGCAGCTCACACCACCCACAGGTTTTCAGGTCCTCCAGGTGCTACAAAGTCGGGCTAAAGAGGGTCCCCAGGCAGGTCCATCCAAACCCACAAAAATGGATCTGGGGATTTAAACCACGGGAAGTGTGCCAGAGAAGCCTGTACCAGCTAATCCTTTTGGCCTTCAGCCCTGCCTCAGAAGGGTCCTGATGGGAGTCCAGGGGCAGAGCTGGGGAAATTCATCTGTCAGTGTCCGCCCTGGGGCCCCCACACTCCAAGCAACTGAGCCGGGAGCACTGGAACAGCCACTTCCTGGGAGCCTGAGTTCTCAGGGCCCAAATCCATGGGTCCAGGACTCTGTCTGGAACCCATCTCTAGGGCAGGAAGCCCTGACCCAATGCTGGCAAACTCCCCTCTCTACACCTGGAGACACCCACAGCTCCCCTTAAGAAACAGCATTAACTGGGGGGGGGGGGGCACCTGGGTGACTCAGTTGGTTAAGCATCCGACTCGATTTCAGCTCAGGTGAGATCCAGCCACAGGCCCACGCGTGTCAGGCCCCACAGGTCAGGCTCTGTGCTCAGTGGGCAGTTGGCTTGAAATTCTCTCCCTCTGTCCCCCCCTCCCCCGCCCCACACACATACTCTCTCTCAAATCAACAAATCTTTAAAAAATAAAGATATGAAATAGCATTAACCAGGCCCCAGAAGGACCGAGGGTCAGAGTGGGGGTCTGGTGCCCTAGCAGGTCTTACCAGAGCCATGAGGCCGACTGTCCTCAAGAGCCACGAATGGCAGGCGGTAGATGCAGGACCAAGGACTGCTGGCTTTTTAACCCAGAGCCAGTGATGAACCAGCTGGCCCCAAGCTCCTCCCCGGTCCCTCCCAACTGCCTCCACTCCACCCAAGCCTCACACCCACTCCAGGACAAGCCACCTGCCGAGGAAATGAGGAACCTTAAACCTATAGGGAGACCCAGACACCCCTGTGAGAGGCGCCTACCACCCATGAAGACCCACTCCCTCCAGCCGTCGCCATCAACACCTACCCCACCCAGCCCCGCTCTCGTGCCTGGACCCAGAAGGGCCACTGACGTCCAGAAAGCAGGGAGTGGCAGCAGCAAGTAGAAGAGTCTCATCCCCTGTCGCAGGGTCTTTCACAACCTCCAGTGTCAGTAGGACAGGAATGCCCAGAGCTGACTGAAGCACTTGGCCAACCTGAATGGCCCAGATCCATCACAACCTGGCAGGGGTGTGGTTTGTTCCACGAAACAGCCCTCTCAAGCTGCATCCACAGCTGCCTCCACCTCGGAGCTGGGTGGCCAGGATGATGAGGCCTCTGGGTGGCATTCGGGGAAGGGGGATCTTGCAGGTCTGGGTGGGTGCAGGGGTTTCTGTCCCCTCCTACCTGTCCTTGTTGTGGGAGAAGCAGGGGTGACCCTCGGGGCCCCGGACCCCACCAGCTGCCCTGGAGCTGGAGGACAGCAAACAAGGCCAGAGCAAAGCTCGGCACAGCTTTAGGGCCAAGTCGGCAAGGTCCGCTTGCCCTGAGAGGGGCTGCGATGGCTGTCACAGGTAGAGGGGTCTTGGCAGCAGAGAGTTCCTCGGGCTCAGGTCTGGACCCAGCCCTCAGCCGCAGAATAACCCTGAAATGTTTACCTGAACCTTCCAGCCCTCACCAGACCACAGAAGACAACTTCGAGAGGGAGTCTCCACACACGTGAATCACAGTCACCTTTTATTGTGCATTCCCTCCGTGCCAGCCCTTATGGTCCTTACACATCTCTCTCCGAGCCTCACAACACCCCGTGGGGTAGGAAGCACCATTTTCTGTTTTACAGACAGGACACCAGTGCTCCAAGGTGGTAGGCTGCCCAAGGCCACGGTGCCAGTGACAGGCGGCACTGCATCTGAAGCCCATGCCTCCCCCGGGACAGGCTGCTGCCTCACTTGCGTGGCAACTTCCTGGGAGCCCACACCCAGACCAGTCTGACACCTCTTGATCGCCTCCCCAGATTCTCCATCGCTGATCCCAAGCTGAGCTGGGCTGGCAGCCGGCATACTTTGCTTCTGGAAGTGACCTGGCCAGGGAGGGACACGACCTTTGCCACCAGTTTTTGTAGGCAATGTTCACCAGGGCTCCATCAGTCGAGGCCCGAGGCCTTAGTAAGGGAGTCGAGCAGCTGGAAGTAACTGTACTTAAGGTCATACTCCATGTCATACCAGTAGTTCACTGTGGGGAAAATGGAGACCTGAGCATGAAGGTCCCCCTCGTTACCTACTGCCTCCCCAACCCATCCCCCAGCTGCCCTGATGGGTAGCTCCTCACCAGCGATGCAGCCATGGGACTGCTGGACGTGGTGGAACCAGAGGGCTGGCAGGTAGAGCATCTCACCGGCCTGCACGGTGCAGCAAAGGGCCCGGGCCTGACTGTAACTGGGGTACCGGGCCAGATCTGGAGCCAGTGGGTCCAGGGGGATCCAGGGTACCTGGGGACACAACGGATGCCAGGGAGGAGGCCCAAAGCCCCAAGGCCCTCCAGCTCTGTCCCTTCCAAAGGTAAACACCACAAGCCCTGCCCTGTTCAGCACTTAGGGATCTTTCAGAGTCAGGTCTCCCCAGCTCTACTGTGCCTGCTCCCCAGAGACCAGGCTCCGACCCTTCCCCTACCCAGGGCCCAGGAACAAAGCAGACACCTTCTCCATGGCCTCTTCATCCACCATCTCAAAGGAGCCCTCTTCAGTTAGCTGGTAGGTTGCCGGTGTATACAGTTCTGGAACCAGAGAAAGGTGTGGGGGCGCTCAAATGGCCTGCGGCTTCTCAATTCCTCCCACTTGCTCCGAATGCAATGGAAACGCTGCGTCCACAGCACAGGCCTGGCGCACCAGCCCGCCCAGGGTCCTCGCTGCCCTCCCTCTACCTTGGGCCACCCGCTCTCCAGCCCCTGCGGGCTGAGTCCCATACCATAGGGGATGAAGGGCCGGTCGCTGGGTGGATGTAGCAGGAAGCGTTTCTCCCCTGAGACCACACAGTAGAGGTTCTCATAGTGGTCTTTATGTACTGCCAATACAAAGAAGGCCCAGTGGGCAGAGTTAGGAGGGAGAGACGGTCACATTCAGGGCCCTGCACCCAAGACAGATGTGACAGATGGTATAACAGAAGAGCACAAAGCAGGCACAAGGGGATGCTGAGGAGTCGGGCAAGCATTCAGCATTTCAGATCTCTGCCCACCAAGGACTTGATGCTCACCAGGCCCTGGGCTCATCTCTACCAAGAGGGGAATTCAAGCAAACAGGGTTCTCCTGAGTTCACCCCTGACCCAGCTGGCCTTCGGAGAACTTTCTAGAGTCCTAGAAGAAATAGTGCCCTCCACCCCTTATGCCATGGGACCTTCCCCAACCTGAGCTATTGGGAGGCCCTCTGTCGTATCCAAACCCCAGAATCCCAGAAGAAATCTTAAAGAACAGTCAGTCTAACTTCCATCCAGACTCAATCTTCCACTCTGGGCCTCCTCTGCCCTCCTTCCCCCACCTCTGTATCCCTTTGACACCTACAAGATGTCACTGCAGTTGCCTCCCCCAGCCAGAAGTTCACAGCATCAGGCATCCTTCCTGTAGGTCAGAGGTAAGAGAGTGACTTAAGAGGGACCATCCTCAAAGGCCAGGCTGGGAATAACCACCATACAGTGATGCCGGACCAGAGCCTCGGGGGGACCAGAGGCTCACACAGAGAAAACAGGGAGAAGGGGCAGAGGAGGGTGAACTCCAGGAGGGTCCTCCTCCCCTGGGGTAGAGAGGAGGATAGCAATGTTCAGTAGTTCAATTCAAAGTCATGGCCTGGAGACTTGACTGTTTAGTGCACAGCTCCTGACCCTGACGGGCCAAGAGCGTGAGCCAAGTCATCACTAAAAGGAGAAGGAGCAAGCAGAGCTGACTCCTTCCTTCCCATTTCTTCCCTGCCCGGCCGATGCCTTCACTTACCCAGTGCCTCGGAGGCCCAGGGCACGTGGGACTCTAGATCAGGCAGCAGCTGGGGCAGCTCGGTGGGCAGGTTGGAGCACTGCTTCTGCACATAGAGGACTCCCGGGTGCTGGGCCTGGCCCTCTAGCACATCCAGCACGCAGCTCAGGGGCAGACGGCGCTCGGCAGGCATCACAAAGCGGTTCCCTCGTACAGCATCCGCGTAACCATCCGGGGTCACGGCCACACTCACCTCTGTGGAGCCCACTGTGGCTCTGGAGGAAAGGACTTTCAGCCCATACCCGGATACCACGAAGTACCACCCAACACCCCCCAGGGGAGCCCCCACCTGAGATAGGGGAGAGACCACTTCCGCAGAGCTGGCCAGTGCTGCAGGGCATTACGGATGATGCAGGGCCTATTGGGGCAGACCCAGTCTCGGTAGAACTGGAGTGGAGTGGGGGGCTTGTCCAGGTAGGGCACAGCAAGAGGCACACTGAGCTCTGAGAGAAAGAGGGGGGTGGGGGGCTGAAGCCAACCGCACCCAGTTGCTGCCCCAGTGTTTGCATAAGAGATGCCCTCCCTGGGCAGGACACACTGTTACCACTGGATAATGCCCACTGATGACCAAGGAACCCTGAACAACCAGGAACTGAAGAATGAGGGAAATTTAAGGGAGAAAGCGTGAAGCACCCACAAACACACCAAGATGGGCCATAAGAGTCCACAGGGCCAGAAGATGCTGCCAGCCCCCAACCCAAACCCTCCTTGAGACCATGTCCAGCCCTGTACGGTGAGCCCTCGGCTTTCCCACTCTGCAGGGCCCAACCTCCCGGCAGCCATTAGGGAAGGCAGCCATTTAGGCAGTGCAGGAAGCTCCAGAATGAATACAGCGGAGGCCCCAAGGCCACAGGCTGGTGTGGGTGAGTCAAGACTCTGGAAAGCACCCTCCCAACAGTGATACTCACTGAGCACCTTGAATGTACTCAGTACTTGATTTGGCCCATGTGGAGGTATCAAGTGGTGATCCTACTGTCATCTCAAGAAGATTACAACCCAAGTGGGGACACAGGCTGCCACACGAAACCATAAGAGGAAAGGGAGGGGCCCGACTGTGTTTTGGATCCTACTGAACAGCATCACCATCCTCGGACACCCAGCGCGACCACATGCATTTATGCAGGTTGTGCAGTATGCCACCCGCGCAGATGTCTACAGTGGCCCTGTGTCCCTTCTCACAAATCTACTCTTTTTGGCTCTTCCTCCTCCTTCACTACAGTCACCCTACCAATGGTCCCGAAGTTCTATGGATTCTACCTCCTCTGTCTCTCAAACCACCCCCTCCTTTGCTCTGCTGGTATCTACTTTCAGACTACCTCCTCGGGTCCTCAAATGTCACTTCAATGAGGCTTCCTTCCCTGGCGACCCTTTTAAATTGGAACCCATCCCCAACAATCCTACACCCCTTCCCTTTTTTCCTTCTTTCTCCCTTTCGTTCATCACCATGTAACACACTGTGCATCTCACTTAGCAAAAACTGTTTATTGGTCTCTCTTGCTAGAATAGAATGTAAGCTCCAGAAGAGCAGGGATACAAGTCTTGTTCATTGTTGTATCCCCAGGACCTAGAATGGTCCCTAACACACAGCAGGTGCTCAGCAAATATTGGCTTAATGATTGGAAGAAAGTCTCCCACATCTCCTGGCTGGCTGGTTGCTGCAGTCAACTAACTGGTTTCCTTGGCTTAATTCCACTCCCTCTCAAGGCATCCCTCACCCTGGCCCCAGTCATCTTCCTGAAATACAATTGCATCTTGTCATACCCCTCGTTAAAAAAAAAAAAAAAAAAAATCCTTTGATGGTTTATAAATTATAGTCCATCCTGGCATGCATTCAAGGTGATACATGGTCAGGCCCAACCTACTTTTCCAGTCTGGTTTCCTCCTGTCTAGTGCTAGCCCCTTACCACGCTCTCAGGTGGAGTCAAACTTTGTTCCTTCTGCTCACTCAGACTGGGATGCCTTTCTCCTGGCTTCTATAAAGGGTACACAGGGCTTGGCTTTTTAGTTTCACCTGTGAGATCTAGCCTGAACGTCTTGGCCCCAGTCGGCAGCCGCTGCACTAATTTTCACCTCTGAGGTCATGCTCTCTCTCTCTCTCATGTCAGTCTCCACACCAGTCGTCTTTGCTTTGCAGTTGGAAAGTAAATGTCTTTAGCTCAAAAATTGGAACGGAGTGGGAAGACCCTCGCAGGCCCAAGAAAACTGAAAAGGAAAGAGCTGACTCATGTGCTTGCTTCATCGTCTAGAGAGGTAAGATGGAACCTGCCAAGCAAACAAGGGAACAAGGGGAGGAAACTGGCAAAGGGCCTTCCAGTCAGGCCAGCCCATCAAAGCAGTCACGTTGGGAAGGTGATTTGGGGGGCTCTGTAAATCTCCCTATTGTTCTCACTGGGATTCTTTAAATATGTGGAAACTGCCAATCTTTTTTTTTTTTTTTACCTTTTGTATTTTCTGCAATTATTTCAGTTTTACTACCTCCAGTTAAAAGACTTCCTGTAGAGAATGGCTACTGCTCCCTCCTGAGGCTTCAATGTGAGAGAATTTCAAAAGGGATCGAAACAATTTCTTGGGCCTGACAATTCTCCTGCGAGAAATTTAACCAACAAAAATGCTTGCACATGTGCTCCAGGCACACTGGCCTTTTCACTGTTCTGTGAACACACCAGGCACACTCCCACCTCAGGGCACCTCTACCTGCAAGGCTCTTCTCTCAGATGTCTGAGCAGCTCACTCCCTTCCCCTCCTTCTTCAAGCCTGTGCTCAAATGTTGCTTTATCCAGGCAGCCCACCTACCCTATCTTATTTATACTTGGAACCCTCCCCCACCCCATACCTGGCCTGAAACCTCTTATTCTCCTTTACTTTCTTTCCCACAACACTTATCTTCTAATCCATTTCTTCTACTGTATAATTAACTCATTTAGTGTATCTAGGATTAATTGTCTCCTAACCTGGAATGTAAGGTCCATGAGAGCAGAGATTTGTTTTATTCAGTGATGTATCCTAAACACATTGATCAGAACCTCACACATTGAGGTCCTTAGTATTAAGGTGCTCAAAATATTCATTGCAGCATTAGCAAAAAGTGACTGTAAATGACCTAAACGCCTATCAATAGTAGGCTGATTCAGCAAATTACAACACTAGTTAGTACACAGGCGAGAAAAAGACTGAAGAAGAGGGACATGGGGCAGTCTTCAAGATACACAGTGCAGAAAAGTGTGTTTAACAGGCTACCACTTGTATACAAAGGAGATATATAGGCGTGTGTGTATGTGTGTCTGTGTGTAGATATAAATTGAGTATTTCTGGAAGGATGCAAACTGGGGCCTAGAATGGGAAAAATGCTTTACATTATAAATCGGTTTTTTTTTAAACCACGTGCACATGTTGCTAATTAATGGTAAAACAGAAATGGGAGGGAGGGAATCAAGGACAGAGAAAAATAAACCAAGCAGGGGAAGAGCCGGGGATTACTTGCACAGCTGCCTACAATTCTCCCAAAGCTCTGCACCAGCTCGGAGAAGTCTGTTGCTGAATAAAGCGTTCCAGCAACGCGTTCAGAAAGGGAGCATCCGACCGCCTTACGACTTAGCGACAGGAAAGGCTGGGAGGGGTAACAACAGACTACCCCATTATTCGGGACGGGCTGACTGTGGGGAACACACCAGGGGGAAGCCTGGCCCGGGCCTTGGGAGTAAAGCGAAGAGTCACCCCAGAAAGCCGCGAGGACACGGAAGCAGGGGAGCTGAGGACCCAGCACGAGGCGGGGGTAGGGCAAAAGAATGATCGAAGAAGGGCCAGCAACGAGTCAGGTGCACAGCTTCTGCACTCCTTGAGGACACGAACTAGGGGGAACCGGGGTGTCGGCGGCCCAGGAGGGTCAGGAAGCACCCGACTCGGGGCCCTGGTTCCCCGCATGCCCGAGGTCCCGCCCGCGTCCTGAGGCTGCCCGGAGGTCGACGCGAGGCCCCGCAGCCTCTGCGCGAAGCCACTCACCCCTTGCGGCGGCCGGGAATTCTCGTAATTCCCTCCGCACGGCGTCCAAAGCCGCCTCCGCCATGACGCCGCCGCCGCCGCCGCGGGACCACGCGCCCGCCCCTGAAGACTCCGCCCCGAGAGACCCCGCCCCCGCGCCGCGATTCTGCGAACCCGAGCACCTGTGAGAAGCCGCGCCTTCTCCCGCCTGCCCCACTAGCTGGCCTCCTAGTGTTAACAAATGATTGTTTATTGACGAGTTCATACATCAATACAAACGGACAAGTTAAAAACAGCCCCCACCCCGTGAGACCTGGGGAAGAGGGAAGCGCCACGGCCTGGACAAAGTATAAAAGTTATAAATAAGGAGGAGGGGGGTTCAAAACTGGGTCAGGGCAAATCTGGTCGGGGGTGGGGGGGCGGCAGTTGCCGGTGGCCTCAGACATGCAGAAGGGGACGGGCGCCGAGCGACCACAAGACCCCCTCTCCCACCCCACGCTCGGCTGGGGGTAGGAAAGGGCGGCCACCTTCTCACAAACCTTAGGGGGAGTGTAGCTCCCTCCTTTGAGTGACTGGCTGGCTGAGGATCACGAGGAACCCAGGCCAGAAGGCCACGCCTGAGTCCTGTTTGGTCTGGGCTGTGGCTAGTGTGCTGGGAGGGGGAGTGGAGTAGACTTCTAACCCTCACATGGGCAGCTGCACCCCTGCCAGGGTCCACCCACCCTCAGCTGCAGTTGTTTGCCATTTGGCCACGCGAGTGGTGGTAATAGAGAAGAGTGGGGGTGAAATCGGCTTCATCTGTTCTGGTGCACTCCAGGTGACGCAAACGAGCTGGTCACTCTACGGAAACCAACTTCTTTCTAAGTTTCTGCCTATAGAACCAGCAGGACCCCATGGCCTGTCCATGGGAGAATTGGTTTTTCTGACCTGAATCTTCGGGAAAGCTATCCTGACTTACCTGAGGCAGAGGGAAGCAGTAGGGCCCAGAGACACGTGTTCTTCACCCCAACTCCTCAACAACTGCTTCACTACTTGGTCCTACTCTACGGGTGCACTGTGCCCTATATCCTTCCCCTCACTCCTAACAGCTGCCCTTCAAATTCTAATCTACCCCCTCCCTGCTACCACTTACCTGTCCCACCTACCACCTTTCCAGTGTGTCTCTTGGCCCCTTCTGCAGTCCCATGTGCCTCCCCCTCCCCTCAACTTCCAGCATCCAGAGCATCCTAGGTGCCCAGCACTCCTTCCACCCAAACCAGAAACCTACGAGCCCTCTCATATTGGCTAGGCTGTGAACACCACCAAGAATCCAGAATTCGGGTTAGTGTGTTCCAGTCCTTTCCGTGCTCCTTGATAGTTCCACATGAGCCAGGGTGGTAAAGCAGGAGTAGCACATGAAGGGAAACCAGGCACACATCGGCCAGCCAAGTACTCTAGCAATGAACAGTCAACTCTGTATATGTGTGTGTGTGTGTGTGTGTGTGTGTGTGTGTGTGTGTGTAGACTTTGTCTGTGGCCAAGGTCCTTAGAAGGTGGGCTGGTGCCCTGTAAACCGTGTGTGTGTGTGTGTGTGTGTGTGTGTGTAGACTTTGTCTGTGGCCAAGGTCCTTAGAAGGTGGGCTGGTGCCCTGTAAACCGTGAGGGAAGGTCTAACACCGGCATCACTCAGGATGCAAGAAGGTGGCCTCTGGGTCTAGCAGCCTGCTGGGGATCAGGATGGGGAAGACAGGGAAGACCAAGGGGCTGAGAAAATGAGGCCAGGGCTTTATGTTTGCCCAGCAGAGGGCTTTACTGTCCTGCAGCAACATCCCACAGCTGTCTCCACAAGTTCTGGCCAGGAGAGAAAGGGGTGCACAGGGAGAGAGAGAATGCTAGGGCTCTCTTAGAGGGGGAATGGGAATGGAATGTGGGGGCTCAGGCCTTGATACCAACTCAAGCCTCCTGATGGCTGGGAACGCCCTGGAGGGCTAGAGGGCTTTGCCTTTGGGAACTGCCAGGAATTGGGGAAAACAGATAACCCCTGTTCTGGCAGCCAGGGGAGTACAGCTGGTGTGGGAGGGGAAGTGGAGGTAGAGGTGAAGCTCCGCTCTTGGCTGAAGGGCACTGATTCCACATGGCCTCTCACTTCTACCCCACCGAATACCCTGTGCGTGCTCCACCCCAGGGAGCTGATCCCTGCAGTAATTTCAAATGGCTTCTAAGAAGAGAGGGCCAGCCTTCCCAACTTCCCCCAGATGGGGCAGGCTGCCCTCCTACGCCTCACAGCACCAAGATGACAAAGATCCAAGACCTACCCTGCATGAGCCACTGAAGGGGCTGTGGAGGCAGGAGTTCCAAGAAAGTGAGGCAACAGGGAAATAAATTAATAAATACAGGGGCCCCATGAGGAGTAGCTGGGAAAGCTGCTTCCCCTCTGAACACTGATCCCTGCTCTCCACTCCAAGCATCCCTGCAGGTTTTGGAGAGTGGAGCAGGGGCTACAGTTTGGAATAGGGGGAGCATTCACTTGGAGCAGGATTCTGGAACTAGAGTCTGCGTTCCATGCGCCGCTCCACCGCCCGAAGCAGCAGCTCTGAGTATTGCTCTAGCAGGGCCTGTGTTTGCTCAGCCCCCACAGCCCCAGGGCTCCCACCCGGGCTGCACAGCACCGCCCCGGCCAGGGCCTCCAGCTCCTGCCGCACTGAAGAGAAGGTGTTTCTGAGGAGCTGGGTGATGCGACTTTGCTCCTCTGAGGGCGTCTTGCAGCCAGCCACCTGCAGCAAGACCCGGGAAGTGAGTGGGAGGAACAGTGGAGGAACATCCTGTCATATATATATAAAGGGGAGGGCCCTACCTGCGTCTAGCCTGCCCCCAAAGAAGGCCCTCCTGGACTGTCCCCTATGTCTAGGGTGGCCCAATAGTTTTTGAATATGACAACAGCTATTATTAATAATCACACTGGGACAGCAGGCATAAACTGGGATGGACCTAGGACATCCAAGTCCTAGGCAAACTAGGACATATGGTCTCTGACCCCTACCCCTCCAGTCTGAGGAAGTCTCCAGAAGAGACGACCAGTAGGTGCTGGGTTCAAGAAGCCTGCCCTGGCCTCTAACTCCCTCGCCTCCTCTGCCCTGGCTGTTCTTGATTGTTCCACCCACCCGTCCGTGGTAGAGCCTGTGGTTGTTCTGGACAACCAGCTAGCCCTGCTGACGCGCTGCCTCCCCCAAGGTGGGTGCCCAACACGTACCAAGTGGTAGAGCCGCACGGCCTGGCGCACGTTGCCCTGGAGCTCCGCCACAAGTTGTTCGCACTCCTCCAGGCTCACTGCTCTTTCTGGGAGGGACAAATACAACTCAGTAAGGCCCAGCAAAGCTGCCCTTTCAGGCCTTCCCACCCAGGGGCCCCTGAGAGTAGGAGAGGCCTACCCACAGGATCACACCCCCTCTACTTGCCCTCTCCTTGCCTCCTTCCTTCCCAACATCGCCCACCAACACCACACAGAAAACAAGGTCCTGAGGGGAGGGCCAGCCCCAGCCCAAGAAGCCAGACGGCAATGAAGGGACAAGTGGGTCACAAGGAGATCGTGAAGGTTGGCAGGAGTGTCTCACCATCAGGGGTGTGACTTATGGACCGAGACAGGAGCAGACAGGACGAAAACGCCAGAGGCTGGACGCACAGAAATGGGATGGAGCCCGAGAGCAGACAACAAAGACAGGAGAAAGAGGATGGGGCAGCAGATGAGAGCCGGGGAGCTGTGCACACCTGAGTCCTGGCTCAGGGCTGCCCCTGGCCTGGTGCATTCCATGGGGCTGGGAGTCTTCTCAGGGGGTGGGGGCTGCAAGTTCCCAGGGCCGCAGATAAGGCTGCTGACCGGCAGCTGCTGGGCACAGGGGCTGTTGGGCCCAGGCTGAGCCTGGCACTCTGTCCTAGGCCTGGGAGGGGCACCCTCCCCCAAATAGGCCCGCCTCTCAGATGTACTGTGTGCCTTTCCTAGGCCCACTGGGGAGCCAGGCTGTTCTGCCTCACCAGGGGCCCTGCCCTTGGTAACAGGTGAGAACGTGGCCAGGGTAGGACGATCAGGCAGTGGCTTTGGGATGTCCAGGACCAGGTGAGCCCGGCTGGGCAGGGCTAGCTTGCTGAGCGGCGAGACTCGGATGGGAGCAGGAGCTTGAGGGTCGGCCGCCAGGCCCAAATTCTCCCCGACAGAGATGCTGCGGGAAATCTTGGCCATGGAACTGGTGGTGGGGTTCTGGTAGGACTGAGGCCGAGACAGACGGCCATCAGCCTGTGGCAGGGAGCGCAGGCCCTCCTGGGCCTCCATCTCCCGTAGGAGCGATGGGCCGGGTGGAGGGGCGTCATCTGCAGAGAAGACAGAGAGACACAGGTCAGGCGGTGAGGAAGGCATCCCAAGCGCTAAGGCTCACAGCTTGCTCAGAGTTGCTGTGCCCTGCACGTACCCACTAAAGGACACCCAGTGGCAAGCACAGTGACACATCAGGGCTAAATCAGGCCCTCCTTCCTCTAGCATGCACATGCGCTCCGTACTCCCCGCACCCCGGAGTTGAGCCCACCAGGCTCCTCACCCCGCGGCACCAGGCTCTGCACAGACTGGGCTTTCTGGAGTCCACCTAAGGTGCTGGCTGCGGCCACTCTCTTGGGAGCCCAGCTGCTGTCAGGGTTGAGACGGCGTCTTGGCAAAAGCACAGGAACTGCCTGCTGAGGGCCAGCATTTCCAAGGGAGGGCTCTGCTTCTGGGGGTGCTCCTGGAGGACTGGCACCACTGCCTCTCAGCTGCTCATCCGAAGCCGGCAGCATCTGGACTGGTCTCGATGACAGCGCCAGGCTTGAGGAAGAGGGAGATGGTTCCCTACAGGGAGGAAATGTGGAAGAAGGCCCAGAGAAGGCTTAGGAGTCCTCCCTGCCAAGACGGGGAGAAGCTCTCTCAGCACCAGAAGCTCTGGGCGAGAAGGGCAGGCACAAAGCCAGCAGGCTGGTTGTCCCAAAACTTGGGAGTGCAAAGTGCTGTTCGGCGTGGGGAGAAGGCAGCCTTGGAAGGAGGAGAGCGGCCTGCTGCCTCAGGGGCAGGACTAGCCCTTTGGGGAGCCCTGGGAGGTCAAGTAAGACACAGCTCCTTGGGGGCGCCTGGGTGGCACAGCGGTTAAGTGTCTGCCTTCAGCTCAGGGCGTGATCCCGGAGTTCTGGGATCGAGCCCCACATCAGGCTCCTCTGCTATGAGCCTGCTTCTTCCTCTCCCACTCCCCCTGCTTGTGTTCCCTCTCTCGCTGACTGTCTCTATCTCTGCCAAATAAATCAATAAAATCTTAAAAAAAAAAAAAAAGACACAGCTCCTTGTAGGAGAGTGAGAGCTGCCGTGGGGAGAAGTACCTGAGCGGGGGGGTCTGCACTTGCAACAGGAATCGTGAAGAGATGCTCCGAGACTCTGTCCTCTCTGGTACCCGGACTGGTCCCCCTACCAAGGTACAGAAATCATGAATTGAAGCAAGCCCTCCCCCCAGATTCTGCCTCCCCTAGATGGTAACCCCAGAGCATGGCCTGCCCTTGGACCCTCCCTCTCAGCCAGTGAAGGAGGGAAGAAGGGAGGACTACAGTGACCACATACTGGCCCTCTGACCACACCTGGAGCAGCCCCATTGGCCAGAGTCTCAAAGTGCTGTTTTAGAAACTGCTCCTGGTCTGGGGTATGGGGACTGCCTTCCTGCAGCCCATAGGAGCCAGTGCCTCCCTCTTCTTCCTCCTCTTCCTCATCACCCTCGGCCGGCTCTTCAAGGTCTGAGGAAATGCCATCCACACTCAGGGGCTCCGTGCTCTCCGAGTCTGGATGTGGGGAGGGGAGAGAAGCATCACGCTGCACCCACCATCGCCAGAGCCTCCACTCCCACCTCGGTCCACTGACCTCCCTCAAAGCCGCACCCTCACCTTCGTTGGGGTGCTCGGGGCTGGAAAGGCGGCTGCTACTATAATCCACAGAGCAGGCACTGTCAGGACTGTGCTTTTCAGAGCCCCTGCTGCCTGGATACACTCTTCCCAGGGTCCCGCGGGCTGGAGCCTGCACCTGGAACTCACTTCCAAGAAGGCCAGCAGGGGAAAGAAGAGGCAGTTAGCAGGGGTGAGCAGCCCCACCGACACCTGGCTTCCTTCTCCCCGACCTGTGAGTGGACTGGGGATAAGGTGGGGGTGAAGTGGTGGGCAAGCCCTGAGGAACCTGGGCCAGCCCTCCCCTAACTAAACGCTCAGGGAAGGGGAACCTGGGAAAGGAAGACTGCATGGCTCCTGAGGTCTGGTGAGGGAAGGACCCTTGCCTGGTATCCAGGGTGGGGCTGTCACTCGGCTCCGGGTAGACAATACCATCTTCGATGGGTGCAGGCTCCAGATCTTGGGCAAAGACCCCTTCCTCTTGGGACAACAACCGAATAATGTGGGGACAGGAACAGGGTTGGGAAGCCTGAGGCCGAGGGGGCTTTTCCTTCTGGGAACACACAAAGGGGTGTTACAAGAGGTTGCTGATGTGAGAGAGAGTCTGAGAAAAGAGGGGGAGGTGGGCAAGGATCTGGTGTGCATCAATTCTGGGGGAAGCTGAATATTCCCACTCTGAGGAGAACTCCAGCTAATGTTCTTAAGTTTCTGGAATAACTATATCTGTCACGCTCCGGACTGCTAACCTCCAGCCACCACTTAATATCATGACCTCTTTAAGAAACCTGGCCCAGGACAAAGGGTACCACCGCAATCACCAGACCATACAGCTTAGCCAGCCTGAACCTTTGCAATCCACATCACCCATATACCTACCACAGGGGCAGAGCAAGCACAGCTGGCCCAGTGCTCAGGCCCCAGCTATTGGCATAAGGCTGGCTAAGGCTGCTGGGAGAAAGCTGGCTCACCTGGCTAGCATGGGAGGTCTCAGGGGCCTGCTGACCATGCTTCCCAGGACAAGATGGGGTCATGGCCAGCAAGTCTTGGCTAGCGCCTCGAGGGCTTGGGGCCAGTGTCTCTAGCTGCCGCAGGTCCAGCATGGAGCAGACACTCAGCTCCACACCTGGCTGAGCCCAGCGGCCCCTTCTTCTGGGTCCTTGGTTGGCTGCAGGAGCTGGGACCAGGAACTCCGCCGTCTCCTGTGCCTGGTGTGAGGCAGGGGTTAGGGAGGCGTCACAACCACCACCCAATAGTACCAGCAAACACTCACATATCACTTACCGTGTGCCATGCACTTTCTGTACATGTATTTACTCACTTAGTCCCCACAACAACCTTATGAAGTAGGTATTATTATTATCCCCATTTTTACAGATGGGAAAACTAAAGCACAGTGGGCTTAAGTAGCCCATCTAATCCCACGGACAGGAAGTGGCCTGCCTGCAGGTTACAACTCAAGTAATGGCTCCAGAGTTCATACTCTTAGCTTCACTCCACATCATGTCTTAGACCTTCTAGTCTCAGCCTTCACCTGGTGTCATGGACCCCTCGGGGCTGGTGATCTCCCTCACTCTGAGGTCAGCCCCAAGTCCACTCGGAGCACCAGGGACAAACCAGCAGTCCACCCTTGAGCCCCTGGGCTGGTCAGAAGGCACTAGAGGCACCACACCACCATCATTCCATGGAGCCGCTAGTGCCAATGACGGTGCTGCCACTTGGGAGTCTTGACGTGGCATGAGCGAGGGCGGGGCTGCCGTGGGCTTGCTCAGAAAGCCCTGACCCTCCTTCTGGCTGCCCTGAAGTAGCCGCCCAGTTACTGGTCCTCTCACAGCCCTGTTTCTCTAAATCACTGCTCTGGAAGTTCTGAGCTTACCTCCTAACCTGCAGTCTTTAGAACTATAGTTTCTCCAGATGCCTGCTCTTCGAACATTTGATGTTCTTGAACTTGTCTTTTTTTTTTTTTTTTTAACATTTTATCCATTTATTTATTGGGGGGGGAGAGAGAGAGAGAGCACTCGCACACAGGCGTATGGTCACAAGGGGGGGTGCAGAGGGGGAAGGAGAGGGACAAGCAAACTCTCCTCTGAGCATGGAGCCCTAAGCAGAACAAAAAGCAGAGCCCCATGACAGGGCCCTTGGGGCTCGATCCCACCACACTGAGATCATGACCTAAGCTGAAACCAAGAGTCAGACACTTAACCAACTGAACCACCCAGGCGCCCCTTGAACTCTAACTCAGTTCTAACTGTTCGGCTCAGACACCCCCCGTCTACTCCCCACCTCCACCTATTCTTTGTTCACATTTACTCCCAGGCCCCCAGCAGCTGAACTGTGGAGCACTTCTGCGAGTGGTGACTAGACCTCGCAGGCCACCCCGCCTGGCCTACGGGAAGGAGACTCCTGGGCTTCGTCATCCCTAACCTGGGACCAGACGAGCTGCTCAAACTCTCCCACAAGGTCCTTCCTTGGACACGAGGGGTACAGCACGCGGGCAGGCCCAGAGAGCCCTGCTTTCACCTTCCTCCGCCCGTTTTAACCTTGGAAAGGCATTTTTAATAAGTGACTCACCGGACTCATCTCCCAGTGGGACAGGCTTCGGGGCAGGGCTGGGCCTGGCACTGAGACGAGACAGAAACAGGCAGTCAGAGAGAGTGTCTCCTGCCCACCCACCCAGAGCCCTGGCCCCGCACCAGCCATATCCCTGTACGGCCACAGCGATGCTCTGCTTTCCTCGGCTCACCCTGCTCTCCCCTCAGTCTCAGAAAGGGCATATCTAGCCACTGTGCCAAATGGTGCCTGTCTGGACCTACTCCAGACTTCCACACACCTGGCTCCTTCTTGGTACCCTTGGCAAGGATGGGCAGAGCTGGAAGCTCTTCTTCTTCGGTGCCCTCGTCTTCTCCCTCCTTGTCACTGTCTGACGAGAGAGCTGGTCCAGGAGACAGCATCGATGGGGCCTCGTGCCTGAGTCCAAGACAAGGAAGGTCATGGGAAGAGGAGATTCAACGCAGGAAGAGGCCAACGTTCATGGGTCTTCAGGTTAAGAAACAGGTGTTGGGGGATCCAGGGGTCAGGAGGTACAGGTGAATGGAAGGTCCAGAGCAAAAAAGAGGAGCACTGAGACAGCGAGCAGTCTGGATGCCCACCCACCACTCGCCCATATCCGTTCTCACCGGTTGGGTCCTGCGGCCCTTTGGGGAGAAGATGGTCCTTGCTGCTTGCCCCCTCGCTGACGCTGGCGCAGCTCAGCCAGACGCTGCCTCATGCTGATGGTCATCTCAGAGCTCAGGCGCCATACGAATATACAGCTGCGTAGATCCACAGAGTTGGGTGAGGGAGAGGTAAGGCAGGACTTCGGGGCGGAACCCCACTAGTTCCCCTAATCCACGGGCTGGCAAGACCAGAGCCACCCTTGAGTGCCACGTCAGGCCCTAGAAATACCCCTGCTCAGCCCTATTTCCCAGAGACATCACTGAAGTGAAGAGAGAGGAGGGGGCAGGGTGTCTGTGTCACAGAGGAAAAATCTGTGTCTCAGGGAAGCTGGCTTCTGCTCACCTGTCCCCGGATACCGAGATGAGATGTTTGCAGTCATTACTAAACTTCATGCCAGTGACAATCTCTGTGAGGAACAAGGAATACGGCCTATGAGGCACCCTGAAGTCCCAGCCAAGCTTCTGTCCCAATAGTGGACGTGGATGTTGGTTGGAGGGGAGAGGCAGGCAGCTCTGCTAGATCCCAAGAAACTAAAGCAAGAAAGAGTAAAGTTCCAGCAGTAGAGTACTGGGGCAACACTCACCTGAGTGGCCAAACATGGTGGCCACGCACTCGCCTGAGGAGAAGTCAAAAATGGAGAGGTTCTTGTCAGAACAGCTAGTGGCGATGTAGATCCCTGAGGGGTCCGTCTGCACCTGTGGAGTAGGATGCACAGCTGGCAGAGCACAGGGGAAGCACCAGTCCCTTTCCACCTAGTACCCCAGTGCTCCCTTTCTCTGGTCCAGGGCCCGTCCTCCCGGGCCCTTACCTTAATCAGAGTGCCGTCCTCACCCTGTGACCCTTTAAACAGCTTCTTCTGCTTCCCACTGCTGATGTTGAAGATCCTGTAAAGAAACATGCTCTTGTTCACGGGAGGAGGAGGCCGCGATCAAGCACACCTGGGTGGCAGAGACCCCAGCATCAGTCCCAGCCTGTTCTCTCTGGCAGCCACTCCCCAACACCAAAGGGGCTACTGCCTCTTGGGTACAGCAAAGTGCTCATTCTGTAGGCTCAAGGGGGCACAAAGTCCTGGACCAAAAGATAGAAGTGGGGAGAGAGCTGCCTAGAGCTGACCCCCTCGGGCTTGAAGGAGTGTGGTCAGATGGTTTGAGAAGGGGGTACCCACCGAATATTTCGGTCCTGGCAGCCGATGGCCGTGTACTTCCAGCTAGGCTCCACATCCATGTCATAGAGGGTCGTCTTCCGTACCACGTGGTGTGTCCGTGTAAACTGGACTCCATCTCCAGACTGCAGGGGTAGAGCATGTGGGCCCACCAGGCCCAGAGAGGCCCGCTTTCACCTCCCTTCACCACTTACCACCTCAGCTGGGGGACCGGTAGAAACCCCCACCCCCAACCCCGGCCCCGTTCAGGGAAGCCCCACACCCTCACCTTCTGTGCAGTGCGGAAGTAAATGCTCTTGTCTGCTCCACAGCTGATCATGCGGACTTGCCCATCGCTGGCTATGGAAGAGGGGGGCCTAGTTTTCCCACTGCTCTCACCACAAGGAGGCCAGCCCTTCCTCTACTGCCCCACTACTGAGCTTTCTATATGGCCCAGACAACCAATTAAATCAGGGCACTTCCCTCCAAACCTAAGCTTTCTGTTCTCTCTATCCTCAGCCAACCTGGTTGGCTCAGGGTCCCCTAGACAGAGAGAGTCTATATTCCACCTGCCTTCATCTGGCCCCAGGTCTCCCAGCTGCTGTCCAACACACCCCTGTGACCGGCACACCCTTCTCATGGAGGCCGGAGGCTGGTGGTAGTCAGGGTGGGGGTGGAGGATGTTGGTGGCAGGTGGCAAGATGTGCCTCAATTGCCCTGCCCCCACCTGCAAACTTGACGGCAGTGATGGAGGATGAGTGCTCGTCCAATGTCTGCTGCAGGCTGTACTCACGGCCAGCGTCTAACACGTGGATGAGCCGGTCCCGGCTCGCTGATGCCAGCAGCTTCAGACCTGGGGTTGAAAGAACTCCATCAGCCCATGAGTGCCCAGAGCAGGCCCCCATCTGGGCCCGGCAAAGGCCCACAGGAACCGAGCCCCATAGCCCTAAGCCAAGTGAGCCATGGAGCAGGAATGGAGCTGTCCTCCGTTAAACCTGCGAAGACACCAAATGCTTCAAATGATGTTCGGTCCCAAGTCCCAGAGCCGGGACGGATGCAAGTGGCACCAGCAGGACTGGAGGAGCCCCACGCCACTCCGGGCCAGACAACACATCCTCCTTACCCGTGTCGGGCTTAGAGTACTCCAGGCAGAGAATCTCTGAGTCATGGGCCTCCACCTTCAGCATCTCGCTCAGGGACTGCAGCTCGTGCACCCTGCCAAGACGCAGAGACAGACGAGGTCATGGCCAGGCTAGAGGAGGACAGACTCGCCCTCCGTTCTCTGCTATATCCTCCCCGCTCCCAGGCCTGTTTTTTAAATAAATTTTTATTTATTTTTAAGCCTTTAGGCTTAGAGAAAAATGGCAATGAATACAGAGATTTTCCACTTTAACGACAGTTCAAATACCAGAACCAGGAAATTTACATTGGTACAATACTGCTAATTCAAGATTTTAGTTTAATTTCTCCAGTTTTTCCACAGTATCTTTTCTGGATCCAGAATCCTACCAAGAGTCCAATTGCACTTAGTTGTTATTTCTCCTCAGTTTCCTGTAGTCAGTGACAGTTCTTCAGTCTTTCCTTATCTTTCATGACCCTGATGCTTTTCAGGAGTACTAAAAGCACTCCCCAGTACTCTTTAGAAGAGTATTGATTACTCCATCCTCTGTACCTCAGTTTGAGTCTGCCTGCTGTTTTCCCATGACTGGACTGAGTTGATGCATTTTTGGCAAGAATACCACAGAAACCACGCTATGTGGCTTCTTAGTGCATCATATCACAGGCTTCATGATGCTGACATGTGGCTGATAAGCTTAATCACTTGGTTAGGATGGTTTCTGCTGGGTACCTTCATTGTAAAGTTACTATCTTTCCCCTTGTATATAGACATCTTGTTCCCCAATCTTTTAGAGCCCATTTTTCTCAAGCTCTGTCCTTCGGGACCTAATCCCCCAGCCTGTACTGTGGGAGACAGTCAGTACCACTCCGGCCCTGGCATTACCTAAGCGTGCCTACACGGTCCCCAGAAGCTAGATGCTGTCCATTGGGGCTGATACACACAGAGCGGATGCCCACACGGGGGTCCATCAGGGACACATCGGCTTTGTCTCCTCCGGGCAGCTCAGTGTCCAGCAGGGCCTGAGTGTTCCCATCCACATAGATGATCTTAATGAGGTCCTAGTGGAGCAGGTCAGGAGAGGAGGCGGGTAAGGCAGGCCTGACCCAGTACAGCTGCAAGGGGAGAGGAATGCTGGACAAGATAAACCCCAGCCAAATCAGAGCAGGAAGATCAGAATCTGGGGGCCCGGTCCCTGAAAGGGAGGCGTGAAGGCTGAGGGGATGGGGGCACTAAGCACGGAGCAGATGCCCTACGGCCTCGGGGCTCACATTGCTGAGGATGTTTCGGTGCAGCGTGGAGCCATGTACCCCGGAGCTCTCCGTGTTCCACAGGCGGATGGTATTGTCTGAGGAACAGGTGATAAAGGAACTGGGGGGCAGGCAGGCCTGGTTACTGTCCTTCACTTCAGGGTAGACCTGAGGGGCAGAGGGAACAAAGATCTCCAGTTAGGGGGCAGTCCTCTCCCTGCCCAGGGAAATGGAAGGGAATGAGATTAAAGAGAGAATGCTGGCCAGAACTTAGCACAGCATTTGTCACATAGTAAGCAAGCCGCAACTATTAGACACTCTCTATACTCGCTCCTGGCAAACACCCTCACCGAGCTCCTATGATGTTCCAGGCACTGTTCCATGTCTCCCACTTATATCGTTTCATTTAATTCTTAGGACAACTAGATAAATCAGGTGCATCAATTTACAGTTCAGGAAACTGAGGCTAAGTCAAGTTCAGTAACTTGTCCAAGGTCACCCACCCAGAATGAGGCAAAGCTAAGGACAGAGAGGGGTGCAATGGAAGAAGCCTGAGATATATAAGCATTAAAATTCAAGCTCAATCCTCGGGACCCAGATGAAGATACGTGGATACACAGGGATGCTGCTGGAGAAACAAGGAGGCAGCAGGAATGTAACTTTATACTCAGGGATCCCCACTTCCTGCCTCAGAACGGTACCCCAGCGAACCTGGCCAGTCCCAGGCCAGCCCAGCCCACGTACCTCCACACTCCAGACGCAGGAGGAATGATACAGAGCCGAGTACACCTTGCCCACTTTCTTGGGGTCCCTCACATCCCAAACATAAATGCTGTGGTCGTTGTATACACAAGACAGCCACTGATTCGTAGGATCAAAGGTCAAGGCAATGGTGTCTGGATACTTGGCATTGGCCACTCCAGAGAAGAGGCGACTGTACGGGAAGAGGACAGGGCAAAGAGTGAGTGGAGAGCCGATGAAATGAAGGATTGAAAAGAATGAAAACAGAAGCCAAACCACAAAGGAAGAAGCAGAGCGAGCCCAGGGAACGCTCTCCAGACCTGCAGGGGGGTAGCTGCTTGAGAAAGGAAAAAGAAGCGTCTGACAGCTGTCAGCAGGGAGCTGACCCGGCTCCAGCTGTCAGACCATCGAGCTCTCACGAGGAACATAACCCATGTCACGGAACACCACAGTCAGACAAGGGAACTGTGTGGTGTGACAGAGAGGAACAAAAACAAGACCCCTCTAACCGTGTCTGAGAGCACAGATGAACGCACAGCACCGTACAAACCACACACGTAACCAAACGTTCCCAGTCCCGTCTGTGGTGACAGACTGCTGCTGCTTTGCCAATGACAGCTTTAGCCCCATACCATCCCTTCCACCTTTTAGATAAAAATTATGAAGATGTCCAGCTGTGCACTTGCCCCTCCTTCCTGACAGCATCTAACCAGAGCAAAACTTCAATCCCTTGAACCACCCCTAAAATCAACGAATATGAGCCCAAATCTTACAACAAGCCCTTCCTAACTGCCACTTACTGAGACACCCCTGCTTCCCCATGGGGTGCGGTCTCCTTGGTGGCAACGGTACCAATAAACCCAAACCTGTAGGTATGGCAATCACTGGGGCACGGATACACTCTTCACTCTGTTCCCTGAGGCACAGCCAGGGAAGGCTGGGCCCAGAGGGAGGCTCTGAGTGGAGGCAGGGGGCCTACGTAGCTCACCTGGCCTCAGTGATGCTGGCAATGTCTGTCCCCAGGGCATGGGGCCGGGGCAGCGTGCTGAGGAAGTGCAGGTTGGAGGGGTTGAAGAGGCGCACGGTGCCATCGGCACAGCCACAGAAGATGTAGTCTTGGCTCACAGAGATGCAGTGGGCCACAGTGGTCTGCGGGCAGAGGGGCCCGGGTCAGCAAGGGTCCCCTGCCCAACCCCTCCTCAACAGTCGCCTGCCAAGAGAAGAGACCAGCCAAGGCAGAGGCGAGGAGAAGGCTGCCCAGCTGCTCTGGCCTGAGCCCCTCAGCTGTCATCTAGAGATGCCCGTCCCTCCAGCAGCAGGTGGCCAGAGGGCCCGCAGCCACGTGCAGTTGGGGGATGGGAGTCAGGGACCCTTCTAAGGCACAAGAGATTTTTGACAAAGAGGACAAAGTAGGAAAAGCCCAGCAGAGAGAAAGAAACAGCATGAGAAAGACAGGAGGGTCTAGGCACCACTTACTGTGAAGCTGTCTGTATTCTGAGCAGAAGAAGGAAGCAGGAGAAAGAAAGGTGGAAAGAGAAAGCAGAGAGGAGGGAGTTATACAGATCTCCGTGGGCTGAACTAGACCAAGCTGTGGCTCCCCCAAGCTCCTCTTTCCTGCGGTCCCCTCTGCATGCATGAGGGCCTAGCCCCTGCTAGAGAGCCAGAGGCACGCGATCGCCCCTGAGCTGACACATGGGCGGCCAGCCCCTACCCATCAGGACAGAGGTGCTTACTCTCAGCTCCACCCACTTATCCAAAAGCCTTCTGTCACTGAACTCGCACAGCAGCCCTGAGGACGTGATGCAGAAGGTGCTGTCGGCCTTCTTCCCTCGGCCACAGGCCACATCAGTGAACAGGTTGTTGCGAAGCTCCCCCAGCAGCCCCGAGCGGCCCAGCAGGGGCACGGTGGCGTTCACCTGTGGAGACACACCACTGCTGCTGCCTGTCCACCCCGGAGCCCGCCCCGGCAAACCAGGCCCTGAGGGGAGGGGAGACTCGCAGCGAGCCCCCCTCGCTCTTCGAGACTACTCCTCGGCACAGACAGCGTCTGGCTCACCCAGAGCCCCTGTACAGCTGCTGAGTGAGCAGAGAGGGGCCCAAGTGGGACGGGGTCTCCTGGGGAGGGCTGAGCAGGCTCTGGCCCTGGGGCTACTTCCAGCCGTAGCAGCTCACCTTTGAGGTCTTACTGTCATCGAGGTACCAGAATTTGATGTGCCGATTGCCTGCAGTGACAAAGTAGCTGCAATCTTCAGAGAAGGACACCGCTGTCACCCGACTGGACACTTTATTGGAGGCCACCACAATGTTTTTCTGGAGGGAAAGCCAAAGGAAGAATCAAAATTCTCCCCCTTGGGGCTAAGAAGCAAGAGGCTCAGAGGATGGAGGAGGGGTTAGGGAGGATTTATACTTTAAAAAATGTTCCTTTCTGAGATTTTTTGGTGAGAAAAAGAAGGGAGAGAGAGAGTTTCTTCCTGGAGGAGTTGCAGAGATTCATGTCTTCTGGAGGTCCACAAGGCATAGAGCTAACCCCCTCCCACCAACACACCTGGTTACACAGTTGCTTTTTTCTGCTTCAGGCTATTTTCTAGAATGAGACCAGCAGAGTGGAGGGAGGGGCTCCCCAACTGGCCTGTGAACCCCCATGAAGCTGTCAGACCAGCCCACCCACCCAGGCCGCTCACCTTCCAGGCCCAGACATTAACGATCATGTCATGCTGGTAGCCCACAGAGACGATGTACTTGGCGCTCGGGGAGAAGGCCACGCAAGCCACTCCGTACTTATGCTCCTGCAGCTCTGCCACCTGGCTGTGCTCAGCCACGTCCCAAACGCGCACGGCAGGCATGTGCCCGCTCTACAGGGAAGCAAGAACTGGAAGTGAGAGCACGGGCACACGGCCTCCCCAAACCTTGCAGAGTGGGGGCCCTTACCTCCCCAACTGCTACCTACAATCTCTCTAGTGACCCTTGGCCAAGAGTCAAGAGCAGAGTGCTGTACAGGAGAAAGGTTAAAAACAAAAACACAAACACAAAAACATGATAAATATCTCAGGACAATAATGATTATCCGGAGAAGACGGCCCCAGATTTTGTCCAACATCTCTGGGTCAGAGTATGCGCCTCTGTATTTGCTCAAAACTCCCAGAGTGATTCTGAAGGGCCTCCAGGGTTGAGAACCACTACCACTAGGGCCTATTTCTGCCCCTTGGCTTCCCTGTAAACCTGAGAAGGTAGAGGCATTCTTCACGTGCCCAGCAGGGGGCCTCCGGGGACCGGGAACATTTTAAGGCAGTGGTTTTCAAAGCCTGCTTCCCAAACCAGCAGAATCAGCGTGTGGGAACTTGTAAGAAATGCAGATTTCGGGATCCCACCTCAGACCTACAGAATCAGAAACCCTGGGTACAGGCCTGGCAATGTGCACTTCGACAAGCAATCCAGGTGATTCTGGTGCTCACTAAAGCTTAAGAACTGCTGTTTTCAGGTAGAGAAAAACTAGGATTTTAGCATTGGTTCAGGAAGCCAAAGTGGCAGCAGCCCTAACCAGGCCTAGGATTGTTGCCCTCTGCTGAGGCCAGGCCACCCACCCTCCTCAGAGGACTGCAGCCCCCTTTCCTCACTCACCTCTCCAGTGACCAAGTACTTGCCATCAGGGGAGAAGGCGAGGGCAGTGATGGTTTTCCTGCAGGACATGAGGCAGGCTCAGAGGGGCACGGACAGCCTGGCCTAAGCCCGGCTCCCGCAGAGTCCCCTCAAAAGGCAAGATCAGCAGACACCAACCCACATGTGGCATTTCACTCTCTGGTCCTGGGGCCCAGGCAGGCCCCAGTCCGCAGAGCCACAAGACCCCAGACAGTGCCTTTCTCACAGCTCCCAGGAAAAGGAGGTACTCCCTGAGGGCCCAGACCCATTTACCTGGAACTGTTGAGGATGTGGTGCTGTTTGTGCTTCCGGGGATTGAACAGCACGACCACACACCTGGGGAGGTGAGTGAGACAACAGACTTAGCATCAAACCGCGGCTCCCGCAGGAGCACTCAGGCCACCTGGGAATTCTGGTCATTCAGCATAGGGAGCTGCGTAGAGCAAGTTCAGAGAGGCTTTGCTTGCCACCGAGGGCAACTGACTGCTTTCTGGCAACCTATTCTGCTTGCTTCCCTTCCCCACCCACCAGGGTCTATCTCTTCACCCCCATGAGGATGAAGGTTCCCTGGAAGCCTATCCTACCAGGTCCCTAAGCACCAGCACCATCTCTGGTCGTACCCACAAAGGACAGCAAGGACTCAGGCCTCCTGACAGCCCTTGCACAGAGCCCAGGAAGGGGTGTAGGAGGAAAGAGTCCATGTGATTTGAGCAAAGCAGGCCACAGGTACACAGCCAGTGCACAGGCTTGGAGCCACATGTCTGACAAGCGTTTGTGCTCCAAGGAGGGCTGAGGCCTCTCATGTGTGTGCCCACCTGTGTACCTGGCAGGAGCCGACTCCACACCCTCTATGCGTCAGATGAGGAAGGTAGCGGGAGGCAGGGGGCCGTAACTGCGGGGAGGCCGGAACTGCGGGGAGGCTCAGTAAGACTAGGAGGAGGGGCAGAGAGAGCCCAAGAGGGCCTGGGGAGGCCTGTTCAGTGCCTTGGAACTCCTGGGCCCGGCCCTGATAATCCCTGGCCCCAGAGAGCCTGAGAAGGGCCCTCCAGACTGCCAGAAGATAATCAGAGACTCTGCCTGCCTGCCTGCTGTGCAGAGAAGGGTGGATGTGCCCTCTCCGAACAGGCAGCAAGGGTGGACAGGATTAGATTCAGACTGACTTTCCAGAGGCAGTTCCAGAGAGGAGGCCAGGTGGTAGGAGTCAAGGCAGGAAGCCCAAAGCCATAGCCAGGCAGTGTTCTGTTCTCCCTTAGGCTCCATGGCTGTCAGCAGGCCTGGGCCCATCGCCCCTTCTGCCTCACTTCATTAGTACTGTAAGTCGATGACAGGAGCAAGCATGGGACTTGCTATGCCAGGTCAGGGGATAGGAACAGAACGAGCAGAGGGCAACATCTCCCAGACCAGCCTTGTTTAATGGGAACCAACTGCCTGCTAGAAGCTTGAAGCGAAGGCAAAGTACAGCTGCTGGTGAGCGCTTAGCGTATTAGGCTCCATAAACCACTTCAATATGCACATTCCACAGGTAATCTCTGACCCAGGGATCTCTGAGGTACACTAGGTATGCCTAGAACTGTCAGGCTGGGCAACAAACAGCCTTGGAATTCCTGAGTCACATCTCCTCCTCTAACCCCTCCCCGAATCCATCCTTGGTTTCCTTTCTCCCCTCTCCATCTGCTTATCTTTCCTTGTTCCCCTTTCTCATCTTCTTTCTCTCTTTACACCAACTTCTAGTCTCCTGCTTCCCTTAAACATATGACAAAAGTCAGATGGCCTTGGAAACCCTGTGTCCCATCACTCTCCCTCCCCGTTCCCGAACACACGCACACACAGACCCATGCACACTTGCCCAGCTTCTGTTAGGGGCAGTCCAGGAAACAGAGAGCCTAATTCCTCCAAACAGATAAACTCATAGAACCTTAGAGCTGGAGGAAGGACGGAAGGAATTAAATGCACTGTGCTGGGAGACTTTAAAATCACCTAGTCCAACCCTCCAGAATTTTGAGATGAGGAAGCCTCGGCTCAGAAAGGTCCTAGAAAGAGCAGAGCCAGGACTTCCCAGGCCTCCTGACGTCCAGTGTGCTTTACATCAAACACACATGCATGTCTGATATGACCACAACACTCCCAGAAGATCAGCCCTGGGGGGCTTCCAAAACCAAACTCCTTCAAGTGCCCATGACGGCCCAGGGTGGTATGACCCCTGCCCACCCCCAGCCTCACCCCAAACCACATTCCAACCACATTCTTTCACTCTCTTTAACCTGCCATGCTCCTTTGCAGGAACTTTTTCCCTTATCTAGAACATTCTTCTCTCCCTTTTCCAAGTTAATCTTTAGTCCTCTTTCAGATCTCAGGTCAAATGGCCTCAGTGTATGCTCTCACAGCAAGCACAGCATATCTTTTGTAACATTTATCACAACTGTAATTTTACATTTATTTTTGATGACCCACCCACCAGACTGTGCCTTTCACAAGAACAGGAACTGGGTCTGGTTCTGCTGACTGCTTTGTCTCCTGTGCCTAGCAGAGGCTGGCCCACTGTCATTGTTCAAGAACCATTTGAATGGGAGAGTGCCTCCCTTGGTCCACTGGCTTGGTCCTGTGGGGCATCAGTAGGCCCAGCTCTCCCTACTCCATGCCCCACCTGTCTTCTATGGAAGGAGGGGCTGGGGATATCTGCATCCTCAGAGGCAGTGTTGGGGCAGTAGGAATGCTGTGGGCTTTGGAGGCAGAGACCAGGGTTTGAGCCTTGTTCTGCCATGTACAGCTCTGTGACCCTGGGTAAGACACAAGCATGCTGACTTATCTATAATAAAGGATGGACACTCAGATCTAGCTCAGAGGACGTCTGTGAAGATTGAACGATTTTTTCTGACACAGTACTCCATAAGCATGGAAAGGAAGCTGCAAGGGGGCTCCTGGCAGTGGCAAATGAGGTGCTAAGGGACTGTGTCAGGTTTTTCATCTCGAAGAATGGAGGAAAGTCCTGTTAAGGACCTCAGTAATGATAAAAACTTCAGAGGCTTTATTTTTTGCTCTGGGAAGGCAGCCAGGAAAGGAGAGCTAGATTAAGCCTGGGGAAAGACAATATCTGCATCTTCACTCACTGAAGGGATGACAAGCTTGGAAGGTAGCAAGGAAGGGTTGGGGGGATGCGGAGAGAGGAACCCCCTCAATGTCTAGGACAGCAGCACAGAAGCGTGGAAGGAAAATGGAAGTGCCGTCTCCTGGCTAAGTTAGAGAGCACCACACAAGAGTTTCGGTGAACTTGAAACATGAAGGCTTCCAGTTCCTTTAGTAACCGGTCCTCTGCTCTTCACACAGTGGGGCTCAATAATAAGAGTGACCATTTGTCAAGCACTTTCTAGGTAGCAGGCACTCAGCCAAGCAGCCTAGATGTCTGGTTTTAGCCAATCCTTACAGCAACCTGTGACTCTTAGTGCAATTATCCCCCACTTTACAGACGGAGAACCAAGATCAGAGCAGTGGGGTAACTGGCTCAAGGCCACTAGGCTAAAGCCAGAGAGTCAGGATTCCAGAAGCAGTGCTCTAAGGAATGCGGCATAGAGTGAGCTGAGGAAAGGAGAGAGAAGTGAAGTCGGAAATGAGAGACGTGAAACACAACTGACCTCACGTGCAGGGTGCTTGGCCGGGAGCCTGTGAGAAGAGAGAAAGACGACTGCGGCACTTTGAGGGGAAAAGGATTTGGGCTACAGGATTTTCAGAAATCAGAACAGGGCAGATGGAAACCATAGCAGTTACAGTTCCAAGTTCATAGATTTAGATATTTAGACTTTAATACTGTATGATTTCACACACACACACACACACACACACACACACACACACACACACACACCCCGGTCTGCCACCATGTTAGAAAACTGGTGTTTTCTAACCTCCTTGTCAGCTGGGCTGATCTGCTGAGGAGGCCTGTCTCTCCAGGCTCATCTCTCGAGCAGTGACTTCCAGTGTGAGTGGTTACAGGTTCCCTAGCTTTCTGACCAGCTACACGCAGATCATGGCAAAGGGCTTCGGCTGAGAGCTGCCCTGACTCTAGCTGACCCCACACACAGTCCAGCCGGCCACATTCCAAATCCAGGAACAGCAGGTGATGAGGGTTCTATGATACAGTTTTGAGTTTTCCTTGAAGCCCATCATCCCCAAGCAGCATCGTGATTTTCCAGGGCAGTGCATCAGACTGCTGAGAACACGGTCCAAGTCACCGCACACAAACCCTGAGTCTTGCTGGACCACAGCATCTCGTTTCCTCCTCCTGGTAAGTGCAGCTCCATGGCGGGAGGAGGAAGGAGAACAGCGTGTGTGTGTGTGTGTGTGTGTGTGTGTGTGTGTGTGTGTGTGTGTAAAAATACAGTGCGGAGAGGGAGATGACTGGCTATGAGGCAACCCTTCCCTTCTCCGACGCCCCCTCCCCCCATACACACAGCCCCCGAGCGTAGCCTGGAAGATTCTCAGGTGCAGCATGGAGGAATTACACAAAGGAGAGAAACGTGCAAAGGAGGGAGACACACAGAGACAGACCTCTAAGCTGAAATTTTTACTTTTAATTATTCAAATCTGGAAACCTCCCAACACAGAGGAGGAGGAAAGAGACCAACACCTGGTCACAGCTCCACTCGTGGGGACAGTAATGCAGATGCCGAAGTGAAGGCAGAACTTGGCACAGACATCCAAGTTTCCCACCGTGCCCCACTGGCTGAGGTCCTCCCAAGAGAAGAGAGCTCAACGACACTGATGTGGGGACCACCTCAGTCCTCTGTGACCTTGAGCAAGCTCCCCAGTCTACCGGGGAGTGGAGGGCGGGGTGCAGTCCGCATCAGTCTTTGGCCCTCCGCCTTGGCCTTCCGTGCCCTTGACCTCGCCCAGCACAGCAGGCAGTCATCTGCACATGTGCCCTTGCAGCATTGCTGGCTGCAATCCATGACAAGGGCTAGGCTGGCCCAACCGGCTGAGTCCCGTAATTCAGAACCCCAGGGTGCGGGTGCAGGGAGGCAGTGAGGTCTCGGTCCCCCGGGGCCTCAGCCCAGGAGTCACGTGGTGGAACACCAGTATCAGGTGCTGGGCCCACTGCCCAGGAGCTCCTCTGAACCAGGAAGGGCCAAGCCTTCAACACACCCCTTCCCCGGACAGGTCCAGGCCTGCCGCCATCACCAAGAGCCCGGCCTTCTCACAAGATCTGCCTCCTACCACTCTCCATCCTCCAGAAGGCAGAAACAAAAGAAGCGTGGGATGAGCAATGAACACAGCAGCAGGACACAGAGGGTTCGAGCGGAGACTCTGTGCCTTGGAAGCTCTTCTTTCAGACCAGGTAAGATCAGAAGGTGACTTACACAGGGACAAGAGGTCCTTCAAGCCTTGCTCAAATGTCACTCTCTAGCACCATTTAACATTACAACCCCATATTCCACCCCATTCCCTATTCCCTTTCACTGTTTATTGCTTATACTTTTTCCAAAGCACACATTTTATATTCTATAAAATAATTATAAATTATTAAGTCTCTAGCCACCAGATCTCAAAGCCAAGGAACCTTCTGATCAGCAGAACTGAGAACCAGGGTCCCAGAGCAGGTGCGTGGTTCTCCCCTACCTTAGGCTTTTAGGACTCACTGACACTTGAGGGCAGTGTGATGATGGAAGGAACGAGAAAACTGGGGCCAGGCAGACCTGCGTGCTAGCCTACTGTGTGACCTTGGGCATATTCCTTAACTTCTCTGAATCTCAGTCTCCTCATCTGCAAAACAGGAAGAATAATATCCACCTCGCGGAGCTGCTGTGGGGACTGACGAAGGCGGCGTGCAGAGTAACCCGCATGTGCTGCTCCTGGCCATCTTCTTGAAGGGTACTCTGGCCACCACCAACAAGGACAGCGAGACCCAGGGGGTCAGCAATTACAACAGAAGCCCCAACGATGGCATCCCCTACACAACTTGTTGGACACTAGTGACTCATTAGGATCCTCACCCAGGTGCGGAATTATAAACCATCCCTCTGTATTCACTCCCCAAAGGGAAATCAGAGAGCTTTAAGTATTCTAAGAGAGAATGAGTCTAGGATGTTTCCTAAGGCATCCTCGGTTACGGTCCTCTTTAAGTGCCTGCAATCCAGGACCTTCCAAAAAAGTAATCCTCTCAGGCCAGGTGACAGGACCCACTGGCATCTCTGTTTCTGGGACACTCCTCAAAAACATGAGAGAAGACAGAGAATAACATGGGTACCCGTGGAGAGCTAGCAGTGCCATTCTCTCTGCCCAGAGGACGCTACACACATTCCCTTCTGGGACAAGACGTGAATCTCTGTGCACCCCAAGACTCACAAGCCCCGTCAAAATGCAGTGCCTGGGCCCCCGTCCGCCCACTCACTATGCTCTAGCCACCACGGCCACCGTTTAGCCCCCTCAAACAAGTGAACCGACTCCTCCTCTCCCTGGCACCCTGACACTTGAGGCTTCCACCATCTGGACCACTTTGGAGTCCGATCCTCACGAGTTCCGGATCCTCTTGGTCATTCAGACATCAGCTGAATGTGACCTCCCCCTGAGTCCTGACCATCCAATCCTAACGTAGCCCCTCCCTGGCCCCAGGCCCCCCCCACCCTGCCCATTGTTCACTTACTCTCCTTTCTGTCACTTGGTTTTACTTTCTTCAGAACACTTACCATCTCTGATATTACCTTGCTCATTTATGGGCTTACATGCTTATTTAAGTCTGCTTGCCCTTCTTGAACCTAAACCCCACAGAAAACGGTCACCCTTCCTGCCCTGCTCACTGCTAAATACCCCGTGCCCAGAACAGTGCCTCGTCTGGAGCAGGTTTTCAACAACTATCTGCTGAACAAAGGGATGAAGGCATCTACGGCCAAACCATCTGAGGAAGAACTAAGGGAGCTCGGTTTCAGGTGTGAGACCTGCAGAGCAACCGGAAGACAGGCCTTGAGGGGACCGATGCTTATGAGTACCGCAGCACTTGACTCCCATCCACCAGGGCACGAAGTCCGGCATCTTCTCTCAGGTCCAGCTGGTGTCTCCACAGTCCCACAGACTCCCTGGCAAACTGCCACGCAGGGCTCGCCACAGACAGTAAGAAGCTAGTTCTGTGTTCCCTCAGTTCAGATGTCACTAGAACACAGGACAGCTTGAGAGACTGTGGTTTCACACCTTCTCCAGTGCTTTGGAGCTGGGGAACCTCAGCATAACTTCCAATATGGGCTGAGGAAATGGAGGGCCTTCTTAGGAAATCCGGGTTTGCCCTCCTCCTCCCTAGTTAAGACAACCAGGAGGTCTCCTCCAGACTGCTGGATAGGGCACCTCCCACTCCAGTAGCTCCTCTGCCCAGAGCAGTGACCCAGGCCAGGCCCCCCACTTTGGCCCTGGGGATCAAGAGAAACTCACTCGCAGAACCGACTGGCCCCACCGCGGCAATGGAGGCTGTGCTGGGCTCTACGGCCCCTGAGCCCTCTACCCAGCCAACTAGGGAAGGGGCCCAAGTCAATCACGGATGTTCGACTAAACTGAGTCCCTCGAAGAGGCTATCTGGGGACCACCTGGCCTCCTGGAGCAGGGGGGCTCGAAGTGTGACAGGTGAGGGGTTGGCTTTTCTGTGGAGAGAACAGCAAAGGGGGAACTCTGGAGAAGACACACAGGAGCCACTAAAACCGAGGGGTCTCTGCCCAGAGACCTCACCCACCTCCGCCAGACACACATCCCCCGCTACCGCACCCTCTTGGAACGGTTTCATTTCCTTTCAGAAAACTTTGTTTTGGTTTGATATTTGCCTCTAGGCCTCTGGGAGACTTTTCTGAGCTTTGTTTTTCTTCTTGTTTCTAGGATACCTGAGCCGCTCCTAGAGCAACAAGCACAGTAGGAACTAGAGAGTGGGGGTGGGGTTAGGATCACCAGATCGGGAAAGGAGAAGAGAAGCAGGGAGGGAAAGAGCCTACTTGGCTCACAGAGACTTTGGTGGCCCCTAGACACCCCTGAGGCACAACAGGGACCTCTAACACACAGCAAAACGAAAATACTCAGAAAAAGGGGCCATCTGCAAAGAGAGAACTTCAAGTTCTAAGAAATCAAAAGGTCAGGGAGTAGATCATATCGCCACCCAGGGCTCGCCCAAGCCAAACACACTGAGGGAACCTACTAGGTATCACAGAAGGGAAGCTTCCATACACCATCTGGAAGGCTAATGACTCCCAGACACATGTGCCAGGCTGGGCCCTGCCCACACACAGAAGCACACATCCTTGAAGCACCAGGCCTGGGATCAGGGGCGTCAGGGGAAGAGGTAGGGAGCACGGCACCACAATCCCTAGGGCAGGCACACTAGGTTCAGCACATACCAAGCAGCAGCCCAGGTCTTTCCTGCCCATCTCGCATCCAGCCCCAGCCCCAGCTCCAACAAGAAGGAACCTGGCTTTCCCAGGCAGAGGCAGGCATGAGTGGAATTCCCCTGAGGCGGGCTGCACGGGGTATCCAGCAACAGGGGTCATTCATCAGCTTGCTTCTGGAGGGGGAGAAGGAGGCCAGCTCAGCCTCCGCAGGGTAAAGCTGGTACAGCTCTCACAGCACCCCCACCACAGACATCAGATGCCAGAGGGCTGCTCAGGAGAGGCACTGGCCCCAGAACCCAGGGGCAGAAGTTTCCCTGGCGTAGACTGAGATGCCCATAAATTGGGTTCTTCTCGTACGTAGGGGAGGTAGACTGTTACACAAAAAGCAGCTTTTAAAAATTAGCAGAAAGTCAGGTCTTCCCCTACCCCACACCACTTTAAGACTGAGAGCTTTGTAGTCAGACTACTTGGACTGAAATTCCAATATCAACACTTACTAGCTGTGTGACCTGGAGCCATCTGCTTACCATCTCTTTACCTTAGTTTCCTTCGCTAAATGGGATAATAATAGTACCAACCTCACAGGGTTGCTCTGGGTATTAAATAAAATTATTCCTTGCAAAGTGCTTAGCAAAGTGCCTGGCATGGAATAAGTTGTTGATAAAGGGAGATTTTTGATAGGATGATCAAATTAAGAAAATCACATACTGGTACAAAAACTCCAAGAGTGACTATGGAACTCAGCCGGGGAAACTTGGCACTCCCAAGCGGACGGTGAGGGAAGAAAGGTTGAGCAGTGTGGCCTTCCTATTCCTGTGCTCCTGTGCCCAGCAGCAAGGTACAGAGGTTGACAGAAAGCACCAGAAGCAGCATCGGCAACAAGCCTCCCAAAGAAACACTTTTGCAAAAGTCTAAAGAAGCTATGGCTGGGGGTTTCTCATCTGCAGGAACAGAGGAGTCAAAAGGCAGCAAGGGACAGAAGAACACCAGCCCCAGAACCCTACTTTTCTTCCAAGTGACGAGAGTAGGCAAATGTTCAGAGAGGTGTTTTCTTTTTTCTTTTCTTTCCTCCTCTTCTTCTTTTTTTTTTCCTTACAATTTTCTTTATTTGAGGAATCGAAAGAGAGAGAGAGAGAGAGCACAAGCAGGGGGGAGGGGCAACGGGAGAGGGAGAACCTGACTCCCCGCTGAGCAGGGAGCCTGATGCAGAACTCGAACCCAGGACCCTGGGATCATGACCTGAGCCGAAGGCAGACGCTTAACTGACGGAGCCACCCAGGCGCCTGGTATTTTTCATAAAAATAGCCCAAAAGTGGAAACAACCCAAAAGCCCATCAACTGATGAGTAGATGAAGTGTGGGACATCCATACAATGGAATGTTATTTGGCCATAAAAAGAAACAAAGTACTGATACCTGCCATGACATGTATGAACATCAAAAACGTTATGCTCAGTGAAAATCACCAGTGACAGAAGGGAAGATATTCTACTTAGATGGAATGATTCCACTTATATGAAATGTCCAGAACAGGTAAATCTATAGAGACAGAAAGTGGATTAGTGGTTGCCTGGGGCTGGTGGTCTTAGGGGGAAATGGGGAACAACTGCTAATGGGTATGGGGTTTCTTTTCTGTGGTGACGAAAATGTTTGAAGATTGTGGTGATGGTTGCACAATTCTATGGATGTGCTAAAAACAATGAACTACACATTTTAAATGGAAACTGTGTGGCACATGAGTTACATCTTAATAAAGCTGTTTTTAAAAGTGACTAGAAGTTAGATATTAAAGATGGTGTTGGGAACTGTGTGTGATATAAAGTGTGAATCTGTATGTATGAACGGACGGCCAAAAAGCAGGACAGGATGGCAAGAAGGACAGCATTCAACAAAGAGCCTTGACCTGGCCCTATATCTCCTTTGCAGAAATGGTACCAAAACATTCACCTGGCTACATTTCCCAAAAGAAACCAAAAACCCCTGCCCAACTGGGTTAGCATGGTTATAAACTCCCATGCAATAAGCCTTCTTCCAATGTACTTACCCTGCTGGGTAGGCAACTAAACCCGATCGGGGGTCACAGGCAAGTCCTCTGCCTCCAGACACTGTTATTCCAAGTACCTTCTCCAAGGTCACCTGTTAGAGCAAGACAGAGAAGTGACATATGGACAGTGCAGGGTTGGGAAGGAGCAAATGCTGACTACTTTCTTCAGGAGAATAGGGCTACTGACTTCTCCAGGTTCTGTCCTGGCCACAGACCCCTTGATCACATGAGGAAAAGCCAGTGTGCATCGTAGGCTTTTAACAGGGCTCAATATGTGGGGACCCTGGGAAAGAAAATGAGGAGTTAAAGCTCACTGGTGGCCACAGAGGAACAAGCATTCCCCCAGTCCAGGAAGGCTCCATTTACAAGATAAAGCCTTGGGTCCCCAGACTAGCCTCTTGGGTATCTGAGAGTCAGGAGAAGTCACTGATCTTCATGCCTTGGCAGGCATGAAAGAAAGGCTACTCTGATCAACCAAGAGTCAGAGGAATGTTAGGTATTAATTAGGTGACTCATAATATCTCTGATCTTTGCATCCCATCACGTTCTTCCCCTCCATCAGAGAACTCTACCCACCCCAAACATCTGCCAGTTCATACAGACTACGAGCCTAGGAGACAGAAACATGGCTTAATGCTGTGTTTTGGAAAGCACAGAAGCTCAGAGTACTCTAATTATTATTATTAAGCCTCACTCCCACAGAGATGAAAGGGAAACATGTATAAGGTGCTCAGAGATTCTGAGGACACGGCCACATGCGACATTCACCATCACTCTCACCAACAATATTGTTACCCAACACTGGACGCAGCCCTAAGGCGCACACTGAACTAACCTCAAATTACTTCATTGGCCTTTCTGCTAGATGATCCCATGGGAGATTCAGAATGCCCTGGAACCTCTTCCCACTCTACCTCACCGTCTGCTACAGAACAGCAGGCTCTTCACTCCAGGTCCACCCTCTAGTACTGTCTGGACTCTCTGCACTGGCCCTCCTCAGAGATGTCCTTGGTCTCTCCGTTGGCTCAGAGGAAGAGGCATGTGAATTCAGAAAGGCCATGTAAATAGGCTAGACCGTACTCTGCTAAGAGTCGTGGAGGCCCTAGGAGGGTGGTGTGAATCAGAAACTCTTCAGGAAGATTCAGGTCTGTAGTGCGGTGGTCTACTCCTAGTCCAGGCCAGTTTCTAGAGAGGGGAAACCCAGATGGGGCACCTGGGTGGCTCAGTCAGTTAAGCATCTATCTGCCTTCGGCTCAGGTCATGATCCCAGGGTCCTGGGATTGAGTCCCACATCGGGTTCCTTGCTCAGCGGGGAGCCTGCTTCTCCCTCTGCCTGCCGCTCTCCCTGCTTGTGTGTGCTCTCTCTCTCTGACAAATAAATAAAATCTTATTAAAAAAAAATAGGGAGGGGAAACCCAGATTCAATTAGGGTGGTTAGGATCTCTCCTCCTCTCTTACTGTCCCAGCTGGTGAATTCAAAGTCCTTCTAGAAGGCTGGTTTAAATTCTTATCTCCAAGGACCATTTTAGCTTGAATTAGGTTGGAAAGAAATGCCCTTGGTGGCCAAAGACCAAAATAAATCCCCTGGGACATGAGAGTTAAAACCTGTTCCCCAGGAAGGCCCCTGAGAGTCTTCTGTGCTTCCTGGGGATATGGCCAGCAATTTCAACATGTATCTACTCACTGACAGAGGCAGTTTAGTCCCACGGCTAAACTGGGATGAACTAACTGCAGCCTCCTCCCTGTGTTCTCGATAGTTTGCCCTAACTTATGCCTCCTTCCTCACCGTGATGCCCTGGCACCCAGTCACCTGCTGAAAGGCCTGAGCACCAGACACACTGACTGGAGAGCACAAAATACCCCTGCCTGGGGAAGTGCAGGGGACGCTCAGTTCAGTGTCCCACTACCCATCCTGGCACTGTGCCTCCAGCTATCCCAGAGGGAGGGTACTCAGGAACATTCCTGCTGCACCAACTGCCTACTGCAGAGAGGAGAGAGAGAGGAACCCAAGGCCAGTGTTACCCACACAGAGGGGAAAGGTCACAGAATCAAGTACAGTGAGCCAAAAGGCTGCTCAAATCCTACTCCCTTCCAGCGAATCATTTCGGGCAAATCCTTTGGATTCAAATTTGCATCAATCCCTTGCTTATGCTTCAGCTTTGGTCCCAAAGAATTAGACCAGTCTGTTCGTCCTGAGCTCTCCTTCCCTCTGACAGGAATTTGGGTAGGTGTTTTGTGGACAGATGATCCAGTTCCATAAAAGATTCATTCTGAAACTAGCTTGGACTTTTCAACAGCAAGCTAAAGCAGGAAGGAGATGTCAGTTACTCCTACCTTTAAGGCCAGTGTTCATCAAACATTTTTGACCATGACCCACGGTAAGAGAGACAGTTTATAAGTTTACATCTTGAGCAGGTATATTGACACATGCACATGTGTGCATGTGCGTAAAACTGAAATAAAAGTTGCACAAAACCATACTCTGATTGCATATGATATACTCTATTTTCTATTACATTCTATTCCATTAAACAATGATTCTGGTCAAGGCCCACTTTGTTGATTTCGTGACCTACAAATGGGCTGGAAACTCCAGGTGGAGAAACTGCTACAGACCGTCTTTTCTCACGGGGCCTGGGTTCCAGGCTCTGATCTCTGGCAACCTCTGTGTTCCTCAGGCCCTTTCCTCTTAGGACGCTTGGCGGTGGGACAGGCATCCGGGCTAGGAAACCCCACGGGCAGAAGTTTGCCTGGGCTCAAAACTTGGCTTATTTTCAAAGGATTTAGGGTTTTTGGCTTTTTCTGACTTTCTGAACAGCTCTCCAAAGACAAAAAAAGGCAGTTTCCTTTGGCTCTGCGGAGTGGGAGGAGCAGAGGAAAAACATTCAGGGGCATCAGCTGGTTTTTATTTTATGTTTTAACTCAAACCAGCTTCCTGTTTGCAGGGAGGTTTGGGGCTGAACTCCACTTTCAAAGGATCTGAGAGAGTCCAAAGCTCCTGCAAGGCCTCCAATATCTAGGCTTATTTTGAAAGGGCCCAGCATAATGGAAATTATAAATGGACTCTCTGTCATAATCTCCAGATCCTCTCATTCCAAAAAGGTGATGCAGCTTCCATTTCCCATAGAAAATGGAGATAAACCTGAATGCCCCCTGCAAACATACCACCAGCTAACACCCAAGTTCAAGCAGTCATGCGCCAGAACCACCTTCCAAGGGCTCCGGACGGCTGACTGTGCCCTTCCTTTCCCATCTCCTCATTCGGTGACAGCACACCGGAAGCTTGCAATCACCACGGTGGGAGCACTTACACCATGGAAATCAGCAAATGCTACAAATCAGGGCCCTTTTTTGTCCCGAGAGAGCCTGTAAACATCCGGCAACACACCACCAAGTTCAGGCCGCTGTTATCTCTCACCTGGACTATAATTCCCATGTGTTCTCTCTGCTTCAGAACTTGCCCCCTAGAGTCTTCTTCTCAACATGGCAGACCACAGAGCTTTTTTAAAAATATATATGAGATCACGTCATTACTCAGCTCAAAACCCTCCACGGGCTTCCCATCCTTAAGTTCAAATTCAAATACTTTACCCGGTTTACAAGGCCCTAAATCATCAGGCCTCTGGCTCCCTCTCTGACCTCATTTCCTACACTCTCCTCCTCTTCCTCCACCTCGGCCACCCCGGCTGCCTCCAGCACCTCAAGCAGATTCTAGCTCCAGGGCCTGCCTATGCTCTCCCTTCAGTTAAAATGCTCTTCCTCAGCTAGTCGCATAGCTAATGCACTCAGGTCTTTGCTCAAAGGTCTCCTCCTCAGACAAGCCTTTCCAGACTAACTTTACTGTTATCATTCCATACCTAACTTATGCTGTTTTATCTTTCTTCATAGCACTTAGATTCAGGTAGTGACCCAACACTGATTATATTTCCATCCACATACCTACAGTCTGTCTTACTGCCCAGATGAGGATAAGCACAAAGGGAGCTAATGGTACAGGTAACATTTTGTTTCTTAAGCTGATGGTGGGCACACAGTTGTTCATTCTATTGTTCTGTATGTCTTTACTATATGTCTTAACAATTGCACAATGTTAAAAAGAGAGAAGAGATATGGTCTAGGACGTGGCATGGGGCTCAGTACCTCATGAACCACATCCTTCTCTAATTCACACCATTGACTGTCTCTTCATCCTTAAGCAATGGCTTTTTGATACTCACTGACTGAACAATGTTGGGGGAAAGGGTACAAAGAACTCAAGAATATGAGTTTTTGTTTTATTAAGTCTCTCACTTAAGTGCTTCTAAGACTGCACATTTTTATGATGCTCTGACATGCCGTTTCCAATGGAAGCTTCAAGAATCACTACCCCTTCTCCTGACTGCTAAGTGTGGCAGAAGAAACGAGGAAGAGCCCCTTTGCGGGGAACCCTGAGTAACTTTGATGAACAGAGCCCCTGTGCTAACCCACACTGAATATGAGTATGAGCAAGAAATAAACTATCTGTTAAGTCAGGGAGATTTTGAGGTGATTTTGTTACCACAGCATGACATAACCTGGCAATTTTCATACTTTTTGGTCTCTTACACTCTTTGGTTTCTTTACACTCTTAGAAATTATCAAGGACCCCATAGAGCTTTTATTTGTATCCATGTATTAGAAACTACAATGGAAATAGTTTAAAACACTTGTTAATTCATTTTAAAATAACAATAAATCCATACATGTTAATATTTTTATTAAAAATAACTCCATCTTCCAAAACAAAACAAAAACTTAGTGAGAAGAATGGCACTATTTCACATTTTTGCAGATCTCTTTAATGTCTGGCTTGATAGTAAACAGCTGGATTCTCCTATGTGCATCTGCATTCAATCTGTTGTGATATGCTATTCTAGCTGAAGATGAAGAAAATCTGGCCTCATTTGGATACGTAAAAGGGGACCCCAGGGATTCCCAGGCCATACTTTGAGAACCAGAGACCTAGCCTGTCCTGAATACTATAGCATTTTTCCATATAAGGAAGCAAGCCCACTGGTGTGCGAGTTTTGGCCTCAAAATTCCTTGAGGAAACTGAGGCAGGGAAGAGGTCCTATGAGAAAACAGCTGTCCTCAAAGTCTGGGATGGGGCCCAAGGTACTGAAAGGAAAGGCAGTTACAAACCCTCACAGCCCGAATGCCAGTAAAACGTAAGCAAAAAGACAACCGGTCCAGGTAACTGATTATGTCCAGTGACTTGGGACACAACTACTACAGGCAGCTGGTACCCTGATACAGCCACACAGTTCTAGAACATCCCTTCATGCTCAAGTGAAAACAGAAGAAGACAGCACCCACATCATACTCTACAGTGATCTCCTCCGCACCCAAAACACAGCCTAGAAGCAGAGAAAATACTCAAGGTGTGACCCAGCCTTTGCTTTGGCAGGTGGAGAGTGTTGAGACAGGGGAAAGCCTACACCAGCCTGAGAGAGGGTGTCATCTGTCCCCAAGAATCGAGGCTGCAGGAGGGCAGAATTACTACAGATATACTGCACAGGAGGGCTTGAATAGCCACCACTCCCAGCATGCACTAGGCAGGGCAGTATTGTACCCTCCTGAGAGAAAGAAGGAAAGCAAAATCATCCCTCACCTTAATGAGATAAAGGAATAACTTCATAATAGCCTATTCCCAAGAGAGAAGGAAAGAATAAAGCCAACTGTTTAAGTGCTCTTCTGGCTCTCATTAAAGCAGATGGAAAAAACGGGTGGCTAAGGGGCAATAGGGCAACTCGCTCATACTAGGTAGAGTAATATTTTCCAAACGTGCAGATTGCAGCTTATTGATGGGACCTGAAATTGACCAATTCAGTGGGTAGTGAATAAATACAACAGAACACAAAATAGATCTCACGGCATGTAGTAAGGGTAAGTATTGACCGTGAAACTTTTGTTTGGGGAGGTATGTATTCTGGGTCACAATATAAAATGTATTTCTTAATGTGGGTCATTCACAAAGAAGTTTGAATATCACCAGGATGTTATGGGAGATCCTAAGATGAAGAATACACACACTCTACCCCCTATTCTCAAAATCCATTAGGGAACATTAATGATACATTTACAAAGCAATCCAGTATGTGACAAGGGTCATAAGAAAGATATAAACTGCTCAAAGAGGAGGAAGAGAAATGATTTCTGAACAGGATCAGGAAAAACGAAAACCAAGGAAGCTTTCTTGGAGGGCGAGATGGTATTTGACTTGGGCCTTGCCGTGAAGGTAGGATCTTAACAGGTGTCAATACAGAGAGAAGGAATTCTCAGAAGAAGCTGCATGAACAAAAGTTTGGCAAAAGGAAATAACAGAGCAGGTGAGCACTGGTGAATGCATATAGTGTTAGGAGAGTAAGTCAAGAGAGGTAGACTGCAACCAGACCAGGAAGAGCCTTGAATACCAAACTAAGTGGGGTCGTCTGTAGGCTCTGGGAAGCCATTGAAGGATTTCAAGCTGGAGACGCAATCAAAGATGTGTTTTGGTGATGATGTATATATATGAGAAAAACGACACAAGCAGGGAGCCCGATTAGGAGGCCGTTACAACAGTTTAGGTGAGAAGTAAGAGGACCTAGACCTGCATGAAGATAGTGAGAGTAGAAAAGACATGATGGATTCAAAGGTAATAAAGCAGGGGCACCTGGGTGGCACAGCGGTTAAGCGTCTGCCTTCAGCTCAGGGTGTGATCCCGGCGTTATGGGATTGAGCCCCACATCAGGCTCTTCCGCTATGAGCCTGCTTCTTCCTCTCCCACTCCCCCTGCTTGTGTTCCCTCTCTTGCTGGCTGTCTCTATCTCTGTCTAATAAATAAATAAATAAAAATCTTAAAAAAAAAAAAGGTAATAAAGCAAATAGAATCGGCAAGACTGGGCACCAGACAACTGAGGGAGAAGTCAGAAGACTCAGATTTTGAACCTTAGAGATAGGGAACATGAAAAGAAATGGTGCCAGGATCAGAATGCAGACCTGGGTCTGGACAGAGGAGGAAGGATGGGAGCCAATGATGTCTGTTTTAGACATGCTGAATCCAAGACACTTCAGGGACATTTAGTAGGAACCACAGAACATTCACTTTAGCAACATAAACATGGAATTAAATGCTTGGGGAAGAGGTCAGGGCTAGAAATAGGTATCTGAGAATCATTCTCATGGAGGTGAAAACCACCACTGAAAGTACAAGAGAAGACAAGAAGAGAGAGAGAGGCTAAGGACAGAACCATGGGGAATACCTATTTTTTAGAGTACGGAGAAGATGAGATGCCAGGCAATTAGAAAGAGAGGAGGAGATCCAGGAAGCCAGCGAAGGGGAGAACTTCCAGAAAGGAAGGGTAGTTGATGTAAGTGCCAAAAAGAGGTGAAGGAGGCAAGAAAAGGACTCTCCAGAGTCCAGAGCCATCTGCAACATGGGTGGCACAGCGCAAGGTCCCAAGCAGTCCCAGAACCCTAAACACGCGATCCCAGGAAGCCTGGGCAGGGCTGTCTAAGCTTTTCTGGTCTCTCTATCTGGTCCCTAGATCTGATCCGTCCACAAGCTAGAGTAGAGGCACCAGTCAATGAAAGATCCAGTCTGTGGGGCCAAGACTCTGCTAGAGAAGGGCTTCTCGTTGGGAGTCCATGATATAGCTGTTTTGGATTTGCTTTCCTTTCTTAGTGTGAGGGGCCACTACAGGGAGTCTTCAATGGCAAGTCAGCAGCTGCTCCTTGAGGAAGAGAACTAAGAGGCCAGAGCCACAAAAAGCCAGGGTCATCTAGGATTGAGCTGACCTCAAAGTGGTAAAGAAACCCCAGCAACTGGGAGCAAGCCGATCTCTGTTTTTGTTGCCACCAGTTTCTTTCTTTCCCCTTCTCCCTTTCCCCACTTCTCAATCCCACTAATACAAGTTATAAATACCTGAGTTATAAGTCATTCCAGGCAAACCATGGGCTCTGTTTCTATAAACAAGCATGTCACAGACCTGTCCACAGCAGAGCACTCTCTGTCTTCCCCTCCCTTCCTGCAGGTTAAGAATAACCATGCTTGTCTCTTACCCACGCACTACACTCTAATCTCACAGAGCAGATTCTCCACCAGACTCTGAGAATTGCCACTTATGAAAAAGCCACAGAGGAAGCCCAAGGCCAGCAGGCTTTGTGCAGAGACTTAGCCAGCTGGTCAGAGACCCAGTGACTGGCCTGGGGAGGGGGAAGGGAGAGGCGGGTATCATGCCCAAGCTCACTCACTCCTGCTCCTTCAGAGTCCAAAGTGCCATCTGGTCAGAGGCAGGAAGGAACACAATGGCCACTCCAAGACTGCAGGCCAGATCTTGCCTCTCCACTCTGCTCCTGGTCTCTATCCTGTCTGGCTGATTTATAGTTCTACTCTCTATACCACGAAGGCTCCCAGAAACAAGTAACTTCCAATATGACAGAAAAACTGGGCTCCCAAGCTTAGAGTGAGCATTAGTTGGAGCTGAGCCAATTCTCTGGTGCTGGGATTAAAATAGCCTCTGCTTCTAGGAAGGTAAATCTGCCACGGCTTGGGAGGAGGTGACCTTAAAGATCCTCTAGCCATAAAGCCCTGGAGACTAGAGAACAAAGGTTCTCAACCCTGGAATTACTCAGAGAGTTTGACAAGTGTCTTTCAGCTATCAGTCCCTACCCTATCCCCCTCCCTTGCTTCCAGAAGATTCTCGATCAACAGATATGGAGTGGGGTTCAAGAGTCTGCATATTAAAGCTCTGCAGGTGGCTCTAATGATTAAGCAGGCAGGGAACTATGAAATTAAAGCATTTTCCATTTTTATTTCCAAATTTCAGCCCCTTCTAGGACTAAGGAGAAAATGATGCTCCAAATATTCTTCTAAGAATATCCAGACCCATGGGGTGTGATAGGTCTTGTGCAGAGAGGATCTACAGCTGTAACAACTACCATTCACTGAATGTGTACTCTGCTAAGCAATTTACAAGGTTATCTCATTTAATACCCTTGACAACTTTTTTTTTTTTTTTAAGAAAGCTCTATGCCCAACGTGGGGCTTGAACTCATGACCCCAAGATCAAGAGTTGCATGCTCCACTGACTGAGCCAGCCAGGTGCCCCATACCCTTGACAACTTTATGAAGGACAAGTATTATCTCCATTTTACAGGTGAAGGAATCAGGTAAGCAGTGAGTGGAAGAATCAGGATTTAAACCTAGGTCTGTCTGCCTGGTTCCAGAAACTCTGGAGACCTGAGGAGGGAGTTTGGGTTCTCCAAAACCATCAGAATGGTGCAGTTTGTGCAAGAGCACATGGGGAAGTCCCCAGGCCTTCGTGGAAGCATCAGGGACAGGTCTGAGAACCAAGGTAGAAGGCAGAGGGCACAGAATGAAGTAGAGGAGGTCCTCTCCTACTAGTTTTAACACGTTTTGTAAATTAGCAGGTCTAATCAGTAGCTGAAATGGGTCTAAAAACATGGGTTCTGACCTCTCCTCACTGAATGGTTGCAGAGAAAAAGAAAAAGAGGGTCTTCTAATGCCAGAGTATCCCCCCCACCCCCCACCCCGGGTCGGAGCTTGCTCATGGCCAGCCAGCGCTAGAACCTACAGGCAATAATGGACACCCATTTCCAAGGCAAATGACAGTATAGTGTCCAATGCAGCAGAATCGGATTTCGAATGCAGATGGAGGAAGAGGTGAGGGCAGCGTCAGACCTCAGACCAGAGTTCTGGAAATTAGAGGCCTCTAGCTAAAGGACTCAATGATGATATCACCATCAGCATGCAACCAAGTCCAAAGAGCAGCTTTAACAACACAGTGACTGGTACAGAGCAGGCATTTCTACCCTCTCTTTCTCTTCCAGTTATCAGAAAGGCCAGGATACGAGGTACCTCAATTTAAGCAACCAGAATAAGAGAAAAATTTTTTTCCTCTCTGGCATCAATCCTCCCAACAGTGAGACCAGAACCACAAACAACGCTTTATAAGCAAAAGTCTGATCATGAAGAATGGTCTAACTCCTCCTCATTCACCAGCTCTATATGCCTGAGTTTTCCTAATCTCTTTGTTTCCAAACTTTGTAACCAGGGAGAAAACTAACTGTTCTTTATCTGAACTAAGTGTTCAGTGTGAATGCATGATCTGGGACAAAAAGGAAAGTGGGGGGAACTCTTGGTACCCCTGTAATCATGCCATCTTGGGCCATGAGACTCCCCTGGGAAGAAAGGTTTCTTCAACATGTTATCCTCTATAAAAAGCTCACTTCCTTTCCATTCTGAACGCCAACACCCTGGACTAGGCCTTCAGCACCACATTCCTGTATATAGCAACGACTTTCTAATCAATTTCCTTACTATAGTGTAGACCCTGTCCTTCCCTCCCTCAACCTGTCAGAATAATCTTGCCATAGCACAGCTTTGATCACGTCCCTACCCTGCTCAAAAACTTTCAATGGCTCCTCACTGCCAACTAAATAAATTATGAATGTCTTAGCCTAGCAACCGCAGCTCTCTGTCAAGTGATCCTACCTTTCTTCTAATTCTATTTCCTACTACTCACCTATATGAATCGTGCATTTGTCAATCTGGATTATTCATTATTCTGGAAAGGCATTTTGAGGCTTTAGTTTATATTCTTCTTCTACCAAGAAGCCCTTCCTTTCCACCACCCCCTCCTGAAATCCTTCCCTTCCTTTCAAGGACCAGCTCAAATATCACATCCCGTGTGATTCTTTGCGTGATCACCATAGCCAGGAATGATTCGTCCCTCATTGGTACTCGTTCGGCTGCACTTATCTGCATCATTCACATGGCATGTGCAACTTAGTACCTTGTACAGAAGTTCTTTACAGTTCTGTTATTTCTCTCCTACTAGTCTCCTAAAAGGCAGAGGCTGTATTTACAACTCTATGCTTATAGCATGGGCACAGTGTTTAATAAATATGAGTCCATGTTTTAGAATTTTAAAAAATATTTGAGAATACTCTGGTTCATCTTACCCAGTAAGTTCTTTAACCTCCTAGAGAATTCTAAATCTATTATAGCCAGCCCTAGAAGTTGGAGCAGGAAGCAGGATTTTGATGCCTTTCCAGAAAGAATGGGGAAGGCCTGAATGGAATAATCCATGTGCTCTAAGTGATTACAAACAAAACTATTTCATCCTTGACTTTAGTAAATATATGTATGGCATAGCTCTTCACAAATCTGACTAAATTATAATTAAAGACTAAGTCTACAAAAATCAGAGGTAATATTTATTTATTTATTTATTTATTTATTTATTTATTTATTTATTTAAAGTAGGTGCCACACCCAGCATGGAGCCCAATGCAGGGTTTGAACTCATGATCCTGAGATCAAGATGTGAGCTGAGATCAAGAGTCAGACGTTTAACTGACTGAGACCCCCCAGGTACCCCTCAGGGGTAACTTTTTAAATACAAGTGACAATACTGTTATTTAAAAAGAGTTTTACCTGTCCTTTATAATCAGAAATGGATGTAGCTATAAGTAGTTATTCTGGATGTTAAAATTATGAATGACTTGTTTTCTTCTTTGTGTTTCTCTATATTACTTGTGTAAAAAATCTTTTCAGAGGGGCGCCTGGGTGGCACAGTGGTTAAGCGTCTGCCTTCGGCTCAGGGCATGATCCCGGCGTTGTGGGATCGAGCCCCACATCAGGCTCTTCTGCTGGGAGCCTGCTTCTTCCTCTCCCACTCCCCCTGCTTGTGTTCCCTCTCTCACTGGCTGTCTCTGTCTCTGTCGAATAAATAAATAAAATCTTTAAAAAAAAAAATCTTTTCAGAAAGCACATGTACTTCAGAAAATATTAAAAAAACGTTTTATCAAAGCTAACCAAGAAAATATTTCTGACAATGTAAAAAATGAATTATCTTAAATTCAACAAATTAAAGATGAATTTGTGAGAAAACATTTTTATGTCCTATTATTACTTAAAAAAACCCAAGTTTATTATTTCACATATATATTTCAACATTTGTGCATAACTTTGTTTTTGAGTATACAAATTTTTAAATTTAAACATTTTAGATTTAAATATGAAATACACATGTTTAAATTGGAGACTTTTATCTTTATTTTTTTTTCAACTTACAAAAATAATACAGACTCATTGTAAAAAATTCCAACATTACAGAAATATAGAAATGCAGACAGTGAATGTCCACCATAATCTACTAGCCCTCCCTGAGGTAACCAATATTAACAACAGTTTGGTATTTATAGCCTCACTTTTTTTCTATGCATATACTGACATACAGGTTTTAACAAAAATATAAATAATCATTAACATAAAAAACAGTTATACAGTTTGCTTTTTTGTCACTTAATATATCTTGTATACCCTTTCACATCAGTAAATATAGATTGACCTCATTCTTTTCAGCAAGTACAAGGTATTTCATTTTATGGATTTAACCCAATTGCCTATGGATGGCTACCTGGACTACTCCCAAGATTTCACTATTGTGAATAACACCAAAAAAAAAAAAAATTCAGTTATATACACTTTTGTGTGGTGTGGATATTTGCATAGACTAGATCCCAGAATTATAACTTCTAGATCAAAAGATATGCTTCTTCTATTTGATATCACCAAATTGTCCAAATTAGAAACTTAAAACAATGGGTTATAAAATTAACACGTGTTCACTCTGCCTTTAAATGCTTAGTCTGAAAGGAAGCTCTAGGACTAATTCATTTCCCAAATTATTTCTCAACACAAATGATTTGACTCCCAAAGAAGAAAAGTTATCTCTAAAGAAGCTAACGCTGTTAAAAAGCCTGTGTATCACCCCAGGGATTTCTAATCAGACACAGTATATTAGGACTCGCCCCCCACACCTGGTTCACTGGTTTGACTTTTTGAGTTCCCAAAAATCATACTCATGGCCCTGAAACAATAAAGTACACAGTAGTCAGTATAAAAAAAAAATATTTGCTAAGCCTTCCTCTTGATCTGTACTGTTGATACAAGTTACAATATTGGCAAGAAAAAGGTACTGAAGATAGATCACAATAAAAAGCTACACAGGGAGGACGATTAAATGTTGGAACAGAAGAGGCTGAGCCTACAAAAAAGGATTTCTCACAAATGGAAACTTGAAAGAGTAAAATCTCGCCAGCAAATGAGAAAAAAAATTCCTGAATATTTTAGAAATCTATGGACCCTGATAACATTAGCAACCCCTTAACAGCTATAAACTTATTTAGACCTTACAGTGTGCTTTCATATTCATTAGATCTCCTTTAATCCTCACAACAGCCCAAGGAGAAAGCCCTCAGTATTCTAATTTTACAGATGAGAGAGAAGCCAGCTCCCCACCCCACCCCCACACGCACATGCACACGCACACACAGGCCTGACTATTCAATGTACAGCCCTAGGAAATGCAGGATGGGCTTCACTTGGGAGCTTGGTTGAACTGCAGAGTTCCAGGGGAGACCTGAATCTGAATCTGCATTTTCATAAGACTACTCACTGCCTCTTGCCCCTACCACTATTCTGCCTGTATATTCACTCTTAGAAACCCTGTTCACAGGCGCCTGAGTGGCTCAGTCAGTTAAGCGTCTGCTTTCGGCTCAGGTCATGATCCCGGGATCCTGGGATCCAGTCCCGCACTGGGCTCCCTGCTCAGTAGGGAGCCTGCTTCTCCCTCTCCTCCCCGCTTGTGCTCTCTGTCACTGTCTCTCTCTCTCTCTCAAATAAATAAAAGAAAGAAAGAAAGAAAAAGAAAGAAAGAAAGAAAGAAAGAAAGAAAGAAAGAAAGAAAGAAAGAAAGAAACAAACCCTGTTCACTAGCCAGTTCTGGGTTTTGCTGGGGCCGGGGGAGGAGGGGGGTGCCTCACAAGAGAGATCAAAGCAACCTGGGGAAAGAAGGACATCATAAGGAGAAAGGACATGTTTAGTCTGCAACAGGTTACTATGTCCTATGAAAACAATCATGGACACGAGCACCTTCCCAAATAGAAGCTGACCAATGAGCATCAGGGTAAGTAACGGAGGGAGGCCTACAGACTGCCTGTGGCATGTTTAGTTCTGACAAGCAGCTGCTTGCTTTTCTCCAACACAGCAGTTGAGAGGTGGCAAGGGTCAGAGTTTCTGAGCATGCTCGGAGCTCCTCCCCCATGATCACAAACTGCCTGTGGGCTGCCCTCCACCTAATCCACCTGGCTTGGGGCGTCCTCTCCTCAGACTAACCAGGGCAGCTGCAGGAAAGCATGTATTAAGATCCCATGCTTCTGCACCCATAATGTTATCATCATCACCTATTTGGCGAAAGAAATCAAAATAATACAAATCTGAGGTCAGGGGAGGCAAGACACTTGCTCAAGGAACTTAGCAACCTTGGAGCCTGCTCAACCAAACAGAGTCAGGTGGGCAAATGACCTTGTTTTTGCTCTTTTTCATGGTCACTGAACTCCAACTGTCATCATCCAGATCGGCTCTGGCACAGGGCATGTTAGGCCCAGTTTTTTTCCACAGAAAACAGGCATTTTAACTCAGCAACTCTCCACAGCTTCAAAGACAAGGTCAGTTGTGAGTAGAGACAGGTACAACACTAACAAAGAGGTGGAGTACAGAGATAAACAAGGAGAGGTGTGGGGTTGGGTAGAACCAGCAAGCAGTCAGGAGAGTGAGCTACACGGTCAAATGCCAACTGAGAGCAAACAGGTTCAAGGCCCAAGAATCCCATACACCAAAACAAGCAAAGCATCTGTTGGTCTCCACTTCACTCTGCCACCTCACTCCAACCCCAGAGAGAAGCAGCAACTACTTGCGGCTTATGGTCATCTGACACCACAGAACTGCACCCTGTCAACCTGACATTCATGGACCCACAGAACCACAAGTTGTACTGTTCCTAATGGTACCACAGGGCCAGAAGTGGGAATCTGGACATGGGGGTGGGAAGAAAAGCAAGGACGTAGAGGGATAGGAGGGTTACCAAATGATGGCTCTAAAACAGTCTGAGAAAAGGCATCAAATCAACTTTGATGGGGCAAGTTGGGTGAAAAGTTTATTTTTCAAGAACCTGTGCTTTTCCAAGTTGAACACAGGCTGCAACTCTTGGCTACAGCAATACTAGGCATAAACTTCTGTGCTCAGTGTCACACTGTGCACCAGAAGACTCTCTGGCCGGAGTGAAGAATCAAGATTAAGTGTGGGCTCTGGAGTTAAGATGGCCAGTAAGTTAAGAGAGTCTGAATCCCAGCTCCACCATCTGCTGGCTAGGTAACCACCAGCTACTTACCTGACCTCTTAGCATCAGTTTCCTCATCTACATAATGGGGACAGTAACAGTATTGATAAAAGAGTAGTGTGAAATGTGAATGATATAATATATGCAGAACGCTTAACACAGGACACAGCAAAAGCCAATAAATAAATGTTCGTCATTATTAGCACTACAAATATTATTACTTCTAGTATGGTTTTAGGAGAGTAACATAAGGGCAGGAAGCACTGACAGCAAAAGCTGGAAAACGTGGTTCCAGTAAGCACACTGCCTAAAAATGCTGAATGGCACAAATACATAATGGATGGGGGAAAAAAGAAACTTGAAAAGTAAAAGAACAAATAGTCAAGATCAAGTCCTTGGGGATTTAAATTAAAAAAATAAAATAAAATAAAACCGTATTAATTACCTAACACAAAAAGCTCATCTCCATCCTCACCCACTGTGATGACACTGTTAGCATCACATCCTTCAGAAAATACCAATACTTTGGCAGTGTTCTATTTTTTGACTTCGGGTGGTGATTATATGAGGGACCGTGTTGTAATTACATACAATATTATATTATTATATTTCATAAGCTTTTCTGTGTCTATTTCATAATTTTTTTAAAGTTAGTGTTTTTTTTTGTTTTTTTGTTTTTTTGTTTTTTTTTTTAAAGATTTTATTTATTTACTTGACAGAGATAGAGACAGCCAGTGAGAGAGGGAACACAAGCAGGGAGAGTGGGAGAGAAAGAAGCAGGCTCACAGCACAGGAGCCCGATGTGGGGCTCGATCCCGTAACGCCGGGATCACGCCCTGAGCCGAAAGCAGACGCCCAACCGCGGTGCCACCCAGGCGCCCCGAAAGTTAGTGTTTTTAAGTGCCAGCACCTTTAACGAGGTCAGCTGAGTGTATGGGGAAATGACCAGAGGCACCACTAAAAGGAATACAGATCTCAAAGCCTGATGAGAGGTATGACGGGAAGTTGGAAATTGCAGTGCGCTCAGCATGAATGAGAAGCAATGTTCAAGTCCAGAAGAACCTAAGAAACTCCCTTCTCAGGATTCCTCCAAAAGAGAATCTGCCACACTGAAAACAAAACAAAAAAAAATCAGCCATGTGGTTTCACTAAGTGCTCCAAGATCTTCAAGTAAATTTAAATCTCAGCTATGAAAGAAGGGGCAGGAAGAGGGAAAGATCTTTAGCTTCATTCCAGTTTTAGGAAGAGAGATTAGGTATATAAACTTAGAAATCTAGTCTAAAAAAAAAAAGACGATTTTATAGACCACAGAAGCAACAAAAAGCATTATAAACATTCTCTGTGATAAAATGAGAAGGGGTGGAATTTACTCCCTAGAAGTCTAAGAGGAGATACCCATCCTGTGATGTGAACTCATTCTTCTGTAAGTGCCCTTCAAAACCAGAGGAAAATGTTGTAGCCAATTGAGAAGCACTGGAGACTTGCTGATATAACTGCTGGGAGGGAGGAAACCAAGATGTGGAAAATGTGAACACTCAAATATACCAAGCCTAAAGATCCACACTGCCCAATTTGTCTGTCATAGTCACTTCATTTCTTGCCCTCCCCTACCCTTTCTTTTCATTTTAAGAGGTAACAGATACAATTTAAGGTAAAACCCACAATGTAGATCTCATTCAGCAAACATCCAAGCAGGTGGGCAGCTCTCATTGCACACCTCCACTAAGAAGGAAGCTGACAGAAAACCTGGCCTTGTCCTGCATGAAACAATGGAGCCCAGAGGAGAGGCTTAGCTTGTAGCAGTGGGAATGTGAGGTATACTACAACAAGTCCTAATGAAAACACTTAGCTTTTTTTCTAACCAATACTGCAGTCTGCCCATGAAGTAAAACCAACAGATACTCTGAGAACAACAGTGCAACAGACCACGTTCCCAGAGAAGCTTAGTTTGAATAAACATAGTTCCAAATTTCAAGCCCTGGACTGTTTTCCAGACAAAGGGGCAGTAATAACAGCCACAAGCCCAACTTTAGATTAGGAGGTTGACGGAGAGGTTACAGAAGTCAGGCTAAAGGCTCACTTCTACCAATGTTTTTTCATTAGTCAAGAGATGAAAAACACACAAGTGACAAATGGATGAGGGAAGAGCGAAGGCAGAGAAATACCAATGGCCCCAAAGACATTCAAAATCTGGGCAGGAAATAAGACAGTGACTCAAACTGACCCAACAGGGGAAACTTGCCTTAAATTACAAGCTGAGGGAGGGAAAAGAAACTTGGAAAGCAGCAGTGCTGTTAGACTCTGAAATGAGTGAGACCAAGTAGATGAGGGAAGGCTTTGCAAGATAACTTAGAGCCTGAAGAGGCTGGGCTATTTTAGACAGCAAAGGAGGCGTTGGGCCAGAGAGGAATCCTCTCTCTCCAGTGAGAATCACTTTGAAGGCTGAGGGCAGCTGCAGGCAGCGGAAGGAGAAATGAAGCAGAGATCAAAGGAACAAAACCAGGAGAATACCTCACACTTTTCATTGTACACCACCTGTTCTGAGGATCTCAAGACACTTCTCAAGCCTTACTTGAGGAATATATCAGAGACAGAAAACTCAAGAAGAAGTTGCTCAAGGTCATTCACAAAGGCAGGTGAGGGCAAGGCCTCTGCCCACAGGAGCCCTCTACCCTTGGCCATCTACTTCTAGGTGGGGAGCCCAGACTGTGTATTAAACACTAAAAACTCTTGGCTCCTATGAGTGCCAAGGGAAGTGGGTAGTGGAATGGTGACATAAAAAACTGGCCAGGACTCAGAGATATTATCATAAAGTTTCCTACTCCTGCCCAGAGGAAATTCCTGCTGATCTGTCTTAGTAAGGCAATTATCAGTTCCTCATATCTGACCCTACAACAGGGCAGTTTTCTCAGATCTATCTCTGACATAACAGTTTATAGAGAAATCAGTCTAAAAGACAGTGGAGATAAGAACTACCCAAGGAGAAGAGTATACTTACTGGGCTAGATTTCTATACTCTCAAGAAGCCTCAATGATGGGGCACCTGGGTGGCTTAGTCAGGTAGGCATCTGACTCTCGATTTCGGCTCAGGTCATGATCTCAGGGTCATGGGATTGAGCCGCACATCGGGCTGCACGCTCAGTGAAGAGTCTCCTTGAGATTCTCTCTCTCCCTCTCCCTCTGCCCCCCCACATTCATCCTCTCTCTCCCTCTCTCTAATAAATAAATAAATCTCTAAATAAAGTAAAATAATTTTTTTAAAAAAGAAGCCTCAATGAGGACTTGGGTAGGAAGCCAACAGATTTCAGGGTCCTAGCACTTAAGCCATAGGTTTGTAACCCAGCAGCAGGCTTCTGGTGGAACCCAATGTATACACTCCTCTGTGAGAAGCCTGCTTCTCCCTCTCCCCCTGCCTGTGTGCTCTCCCTCTCTCTTTCTCTCTGTCAAATAAATAAAAAATAAAATCTTTAGAAAACAACTACCAAACTCTATCCCCAGAGGGATGCCTGGGTGGCTCGGCCGGTTAAGCATCTGCCTTTGGCTCAGGTCATGATCCCAGCGTCCTGGAATCGAGTCCCACATCGGGCTCCTTGCTCAGCGAGGAGCCTGCTTCTCCCTCTGCCTGCCATTCCCCCGCCTGTGCTCTCTCTCTGACAAATAAATAAAATCTTAAAAAATAATAATCATAATAAAAACTCTCCCCCCAGAGCTTCTGATTCCATATAGCTAGGATGGGGCCTAGGATTGTGTATTTTTAAAAAGCTGCAAAAGTATTCTATCTCACTGCTGTCCTGACCCCTCCCCCAAATCAAGAGCCATCAAGCTTAAGCCAATGATCCATACATAAATGCTTTGGAAATGAATATGTTTTCCCACTAGCAAATAGGCAGATCAAAGAGTCTCAGTACCAATACCTGGACTCAAACACTGAGCAAAAGCTGACATTAGATTATTGCAAGTTTTTTCTCTTCAATGAAAATCCCCTACACGAACTCTTCTTAGAGCCACATAGGAAAAGGCTCAAAGCACCACCACACAACCAGACATGAGAAATTTTTGGGAAAAAATGAGAGAGACAAAAAGAGAGAGAATGCATTAGACCTGTATCCATAAAAACTGAGAACTAGAAGAAAGCTACAAGTCATCTTACCCATTGCTTCCAGAGGAATAATACATAACCCAGATTGGACAAACGGCTATTAAGGAGGAGGAGAATTTCAAAACCATTTACTTTTTCAAAATCTAACAACTCTCCAGCACAGGAATCCTTTTGTATCCCTAACTTACATCGTGCCTGCTCGGCTTCATTCCATTTCTGTCCTTTGTTAAAACAGAAAAATGACCCAGCTCCCTCCACATAAAAATCTTCCAGAAACTTTAAGAAAAGAGGGGGAGGGCTAGCTACCCAGAGCACACACATGCTTAAGGAAAACACAGCCTCAGCTGAAAGCCAGAACTGACAATTGTACAGAATTTAAAGTTGAAGGGTGTTTACAACTGATAACTTTGAGTTACACTTCATCAAGACTCAGCAGATCTGGCAATAAAACCTCAAATTACTCTTTTCAAATTCTATCTCACTGCAGAGACTTCCCTCCCTCAGATAAAGTTTAATACAAATCTTAGCTCTTAATTACCCATTTCTCAATCAAGACTCTCAATCCCCATTTCTACTTGGCCCTCATTCCAGTTTTTAACAATATTTCAACCATATTTTTAACTAAGTCTCTCCTGAGTTAAAAAGTCTTTAATGAGCATTACTTTCTGCATATATGCACTTCCCCTTCTCGCTTGTGCCCTTCACACTTAACGAGGCTGGCTACATCTCTACTTCTTTTTCAACATTTTATTATTCCTAATTTCAATTTTTCTTTAAAGACATCACAAAACTCCTCCTGATGGTCTCCTATTCCTCTGGAGTTCCAAGTTTATCCCCACTATATCTGACATCATTAAAGTGTTTTCATTCACGGGGTGCCTGGGTGGCTCAGCTGTTAAGCGTCTGCCTTTGGCTCAGGTCATGATCCCAGGGTCCTGGGATCGAGCCCCACATCGGGCTCAGTGCTCAGCAGGAAGCCTGCTTCTCCCTCTCACACTCCCCTTGCTTGTGTTCCCTCTCTCACTGTTTCTGTCAAATAAATAAATAAAATCTTTAAAAAAAAAAAGTGTTTTCATTCGTTTATTCACTTATGATTTACTCACACCTTACACTATACTAAACAGTGTGATGTAAAAGAAATAAAGAACATGACCCCTGGCCTTAGGAAATGAAGACATACATAAAAGAACAATGAGAGATTGGTTCCAAGGTAGTGGGGCTACTCAGAGAAGTCCTTGTGGCTCCAGTAAATACAGAACTGGGTATAAAAGTAAGTGGAGAATTTGGAGAAAAGGCTACATTAGACAGGAGGAACAGTGTGACTCAAAGCAGCAGGCCGTCTGAGGTCAGGCCGTCTGAGCTACACAAAGGCCCTCTGTCACTTCCTTCTTTGCCTCGCCCCCCCCATCCTCAAAGGCATATGTCTTTTGGTCTTCAAATTTTATTTCAGAGTTACCCGCGAATCACAAGCTTCTGATTGTTACCATGATGACCCACAGCCACCACATACTAGAGCAGCTCACAAAGCTTTATACATCAGGTCCTACGTGGATTACTACAGGGCAGGCTTTTAGAGTCATCTAAAGTTGAGACTTCAACAAAGAGTGTAGGGTCCCAGGCACACAAGGCCAGCAACTACTTTTGGGTGCTAAAGATAGATACCAGCACTCTTATTCTGTCAGACTACTCAAGGGTCATTCAACTTCAGCTAAGTATTTCCTTCATTCACAGCTCCAGGACAAACAAAGCCATTTAAAGCAGTCTGAAACACTGAATTCCTATTTGAAACAGGGATGTTTAATGATGATACCATAGGGATGCTCTTTTTCACTGTTTTCCTAGAGAGCCTCTCCTCTTCTCTTGCCTCAGGACTCAGAGTTCAAGCATCCCTACCTCTGTGAAGTCTTTCCTAATTCCCCTAAGCTGACTTAGGTTCCCTCCCCTGTGCTGCCCTTAAGACCTTTAGGCCTACTTCCGGGACAGCACTTAACATACCAAGTTGTAATTATTTGTTTATGTATCTGACTAGCCACAAGCTCTTTAATGGCAAGGATGTTTTAGTCATCACTGATTCCATACATAACAGGCACACAACAAATATTTGTTAAGTCCATTAATGATGAGTGATATGGGAAGTTTTAAAGAATGGCGACTGTACCTTCTGGATTCCAGACCAAAATTATAGTAAGTATTAACACTGAAGAATAAACTCCCATTACATATTTCTACTACCTATAACATTTTTGGTCAGAAAAAGAAGCCAAAACATATGAGAATATTGCTCTAATGGTGGTGGGCACTGCCAAGTTACCAGCCCAGAATAAGAGAGCTTGCCGTACCAAGAATGGTCCAACAGTAAATGAGTGAAGAGAGTCAAATCTAAGACAGTTTCTAAGTTCCAGGCTCAGTTTCCTACCTCTGGAGAATATGAACAATGAACTCCTATTAGAGTCCTTGGAAAGGTCACCAACTCCACTGCCATGGAACCTTGTGGCTAATTTCAATTAGCCTGCTGAAATATACAGGAAGGCTGTTCTCCTTCTGACCACATCCAAGTAAGTTCTGTTAAAGGACAGAGATCTGAACTAAGTCTCCCCAGAATCCTTCCATGTTTCACATAAGCACCCTAAACTATTTCTCATTGGCTCTACTCATCCTCTGAAGAGATACAGGCAAGGCAATAAAATGCTGCTGTCCCCAGTGCCTCTCCCTGTAGCAATCCTGTACCGCACAAGGCTACTGTGTTTATAGGCTGCTAATATGATACAAGAGTCTAATCTGATTCTGTGGGAACAAACCCCTAGACTCCTTCAGGGCTTAAATAAATGTGGTCTACTTTTGTATTCCCAAAGTTGTGGGGGCTCAATGAAGTTGAAGAAAGCATAAAGACCAATACCCAGACAAGTGAGGGGATGGAAAGGGACTGGCCTCTGAGGAACTTCTGCAGCAGGGTGGGATATAGTGCTTGGCACAGAGTGAGTAAGACAGTGAGGACTGTTTTCCTGGCAGATACCTGGCTCTTTGCATGTTATCATTCCTAAGCAGCCAAGAGGCTCCAGTTAAATTTAGGCTTCTTGTAGAGACAAATTTGTTTTGACCCCAGGCAAAAGCATTTAGCAAGCCAATTCCTCAAACCAGTTGTTCTTTCTGCTACTACTGTCTTGCATAACCTCAGCTGTGACACTAACACCTGCAGCTACATTAGTCACAACTTAGCCCCTCATAGGGTATGTGGTCCCACTACCTCATCCAAAATGGGAAACTGAGTCATCAGTTATGAACTGGCTTCCCCAAGCACAGTCTTAGTTTGTAGTGAAGCCACAACTGAATCCAGGTCGCCTTCCTCCTATTCCTTTTCATGGAGAAATCTCGGCATGCCCACTCCTGCTGCTCTTTTTCCTTTAACCTAAAATTAAATCATTGCTTCCTCGAGGGGCATACATGGGCACACTTGACCCTTTATAGCCAACAGGAGCTTCTGGTTCTTCTCTTTACCAAGAAAGAGGAAAGTGAAAGACGAACACGGAACAGAAGAGGGGAAGGGTGGAAAGGGGTGCCTCCCAATACTAGGACTCACCTTGGAGCTGAGGTCCTCTCGCCGGCTTCCTGCCTTACTCCTGCGTAATTTGATGGATGGAGATCGCAGCAGGTTCTTGATCCGGCTGGTAATGGTTGACCCTTCCACAGCCATCATGATGAGAAGCCCCCGGGGACAGTCCTGGCCCAGTCTTGGAACTTGTCTCAAAAGCGGCACTGCCTTCCCACTCCACAGGTCCTTCCAGTATGCCCTCCCACTGACCTGAGATGGCACAGGCCACCTTACCTTCTGCCTGGCCGTGTTTGCAGCTCTTATCTCTAGGCATTACCCTCTCCCTTCTCCTCTCATACCTGCCTTCAAGCCCTGCGTGGTTTCTTATGTCTGAAGGACAAACCCATGAAAAAGAGGGGGAAAAAAGCCTGAGCTGCAAAGAAATACCAGGCCCACGCCTGCCAGAGGCGTTCAGCCAGAGGGATGGGATTGGCCCTGGTAGGGCTTGTGGTTGGTCTGGTCCCCGTTAATTTCCAACTGTTCCCATGGCAACTGCAGTGTCTAAAGAAGGAGGCCACCGAGGAGTCCCGCCAGGGGCTTGGACACCTGAGCTGGCGGCCGCAGGGACACTCGGCGCGGCGGGACTCGCTGTGGCCCGGCAACCCGTTCTGCCACGGGAGCCTCCCTCCCCCACCCCCGACCCTCGGTAGCTCGCTCTCGGCCCTCCGTAGGGGCCCTGGACCCTTCTCTTTCACCTCCCTCAGCAGTCCCAGCAACTCGCCAGCGCCCCCGCTCGGGCCCAGACTCACCAGCCCCAGGGCGCGGGGGGCACCCCGCTCACAGCGCCGTCAGGCATCGCGCACGGCGATTTCGGCTCCGCTGCAGCAGCGGCAGCAGCAGCTATGGTGGCACGAGCGGCTCAAAACGCGAACTACCGCCTGGGCCAAGCTACGGGCCGGTAAGGCGGAGCCGAGGCGAGGGGGTGCGGTCTGTAACCAGGAGGGCGTTCTGAGAGTGGACCAGTAAGGCTTATGGGGGTGGAGCCAATGAAAGGGCCTAGGAAGCAGAGATGGGACTAGAAAACTAAGGGTTCCGCACCGTGCAGGAGCGGGGAGCGCTCCTAATGGAAGGTCAACAGAACATGGCTTCAGAATTGAGAGAACCAGCCTTTTACGGTATTATCAGGCCCGGTGCTCCAGAGAAGTGATCTTCCCAGAGCCCCAACAAAACGGTAACCACGCCCCCAGGGTGCGGCGGTTGGCATTTGATAGGCCTGAGAGACCTTAGCCAAAACTAACTCCTAGCTCACAATTACAGGGTTGAGGTACAGATATAAGACTCTGCTCCCATCGACCCTAAGCGCTGGGATCTAAAGCGGTTAGAATCGTTTCTGCTCGCCGCCTCCCAGGTGCTTTGACCTACGTGAAATGACTTTCCTGAGTAACCCTTTAGATCGGTAACAAGTGTTTTGAACTGGGCAACCTGATTGGCCATGATCGGAAAAAGAGAGGGAGATGATAGCCATGAACTGAGCTTTAGGTGGGTGAGGGTAGAGAGAAGTGAATGCTCCTGAGATACATTTGTTCCCTTTAGGCTCCAATGTCCCACCGCACTCTCTCACCTAGAGTTGACAAGGACTTTGTTGATCCAGATCTTTTCCTTGTTTGCGTCAAAATTTATTCTTTTCCCTAGTATTGTTACTTTGGCGAGGTCACCGTCAAGCTTGTTGGCACTGGATTTAGTGATATAGTTTTTCTAGTTCATTGTGGGGGGAGAGGAGTGGCGCCCGCGCACAGAAATACTCTTTACATATTACTTCTTAGGTGTCTCAGCCTATTTGTTTTCTAGAAGCCCTTCGGCCTCCTTGCTACTTCGACATTGCCTATGAAAAGGTTAACGTAAGCCAAAGACGGGCCCCAGACGAAGCGTACACTGATACACATCTTGTCTCACCCTATCCAAATCTTTGGAACCCCTGCAGGAGACACCACCTTAGCAGAAGGGAAGGACGCCTGTGGGTGCACCTTGTACAGCCATTTGGCAAAAGAGGTATGTACTTGTGTATATTGAAGCCATGTATTAAAAACGAGATCTGCAAAGACCACAAGTTAAAACAAAAATCAGTAAAGTCACCTCCTAGACGACCTACTGGCAATGGCTACCAGAGGCATGAGGCTTCCTTCTCTTCCACCACACCGCAGACATAATACAACATAAAACGGGATCTTCCGTTTATTTCTCAAATCTGAAGGAAGGAGGCAAGGGTCAGCCACAGGGTATTCAATGGAGAGTTGGTTCAATTCCTCGTTAGTCTATTTTACTTCTATGGGGGAAAGGGGGGAGCAAATGTAACACTAACAAATGGTGCCACCTGCTGTCCTTACCTGTGTGCTGTATACATGCCCCAGCAACCGCCACCTCTATCCTCAAAAATTCTCTCTCCCCCCGCATTTTTGTGTCCACTAGTGGTTTTCTCACATCACTTGTGGCCAGGTGAATAGGTTTACAAAGTGTCATTGGTCATTTCCCATCCAAAGTTAACCTGGTTTATCCCCTTAGAGAAAATGTTCCCCAAATTACTCTCATCTGAAGCCGAAGTTGTAGAGGCCAATCCAAGCTCCTTTCATTGTCTAAAATGATCTAGCTGAAAAACTGATAACAGTGTAATGAGATATTCTAAGACTTGAATCTGTATACGTCCAGTCTAAGGCCAAAAAAACCATATATTTTTAATTCTTCACCAGTTAATCCATTTATTGTCTAGATATCACGCAATTTTTGAATTGTCAATATGGGAACAGGCTGTAGGCTGTTCCCACAGCCTGTTCCCATGCTTCATGAATTTATTCCTCAGAAAATAGTAACCCTAGGTCTAGTGTGAATAAAAGCGCTATCCCCTTTTCTCCAAACTAAGTAATTGCCAGCCCACCCTCCAAATGCAGTTGACCCTTATATAAGTATTTCACCACCCATATACTATTTCGCTTTTTATTCTGCTTGTGTATGTCCAAAACATACATGGTTGTCAGATCTAAACTTGTAGATGTCTAGGAATAGATGCATACAATTTTGCACTATGCTCATTAGATCAGATTTAAAAATTCACCCTAGGCTTAACATGCAAAAAGGTGCAATTATAAGATCCTGGAAAACTAACAGGCTGGAGTAAACATTTGCTCATCAGTTCAAATATTTATTGAGCACCTTTACATGCAAGGCACTGTGGGCCAGCTGAGATCAATGCTTGCAGTTGGAAACAGGATGGATCTCAAAACAATGCTTCCAAGACTGCTTTCCTGTTTAACAAAATCTCTTCTAACAGCAGAGTTTGCAAAGATAGAATTTAGTAGAGCTTGATTTGTCTCAAAATACTCAACTCCTTCCATGGTTTTAGCCTTCTCACCCTCCACATGCCTCCATCACACTATTACTCAACACTTAGGTATCTCTGTAGAGTAGTTCAGTCATACTTAATATACTACAACCATGCCTCAGTTAAGAAGTTGTATATATCAAATTATTCCCCTCTTGTTTTAAAAATGCATTTTTGACTCATCTTTTTTTTTCTCCAAATGGCAGTGAGAGTCTGTATACCTCAGCTTTAATTTTCTCTGTATCCAGCCATTCATGTTCATGTAAAATTTCATTAGAGATAATACAATAACATGAAGATTTGATGCCCTTACAAGCATTTTCTTCAAAATCAACAATTATGTGCAAGAAATGTATTCAGATTCTTGGTTATCCACCATTCTCTATAAAAGTACCTGAAAATGTGCTGTCTACTCTGTGCATTGTTTTTTAATCTGTGCATGAGGAACACAGGTTTATCACCATTTTTCAGACCCATCTTCCAAGTGCATTTACCTCTCAATTCACCTGATCCCATTCAATTTTCTTAAGCGGTATAATTAAAAGAGGGGGGGGAAAACACACACACACAAAAATACTACTAACCACTGCCCCAAATTATATATGGATTATCTTCTTTTCATCTGTGTATTTTCAAACTTGTTACAGAAGGGCCTATCAGGTATTTCATCCATAGTTCTGGGGGGGAAAACCCTGCATGTATTATACATTTACCCAAAGTAATGTGCATGAAGTTTATAATACACAGACTTCACTGTTAGTGATCTTAGTTTCAATGTCTAAAGGACTCCTTTAATAAAACTTTTTGTAAATCTTAACATGTACCTTGCTTTAAGAACATTTATTGTCCTTAGCCCGAGACTGTTTATGCCCGGTTATTCTCTAAGGTAACAGGTATATTACCTTGCACACATCAGTATTATGAGGCTAGCCTTTCTTCACTGTAGAACGTCTTGAGACAAACACTTGCTGTCAATTTGTGTAAAATTTTGAAGTCTCCATGTAAAACATGCTACAATTAGCAAAAATCTCCCCCAGATAGCATGTCAGAAACTTTGAAAACAATAAGGAATTCCTAGGATAAAACTAGGCACCTCTCTCAAATGACTCAGAGCATTAGATTTCTCTGCTCCAACTCAGCACAAACCTCCCAACACCAAATCCTGCTTTAATTATTATAACTGATTTATTTATTTCAAGTTTATACATTCTGCCTTCCACTCACCAAACTTTTTCTGTTCTTACGATTCTAAAAAAAATAGTCATTTTTCAAAAGCAGAAAAGGAAAGATATATATTTAATATATAAAAGAAAAGGCTAAATCTGACATAATTATATTCTTAAAAACATTCCATTTATTTACAGACGTATAAAAAGGCGAATTATTGGTCTACTGAGATCATGCTTCATATAGTGTTAGGGTGAGAGCTCACTATCTATCCTCCCAACTCAACTCCTCTCACTCAACTGTGTCTTTCATAATCACACATGTCATTTTCATAGATCAGTTTCTCCTGGGGTAAGGTTAAAGGGAAGGAGTTTTTGGAGATCTGAGACTTCTGTCAAGACTGCAGGACTGTTGTGACGTCCGAGCCCTCCAAATTCGCCCTCACAACTTGCAAGTTCTAAGCGGTCTTGAAAACACCATTATCTTGGGAGTTTGTAAAGACATCTGCAGCCTTCCTTAAATATCTGGAATCATCTCTCATTTCTATCTCTGAACATCTCTCATGTCAACTATCTTCCCATCAAGAACTGATTATTACCTGTTTATCTATTTTCTTCTAAAAAAGGAAACAGTGTTCAGAAGCAGAATGGTCCTTCTTTTCCTGAGGCTTATTCAACTCACTTGCCTTCTCCTTGGCTGACCCTCAAAAGCCGTAACGAGAGCCTTGGGAAGTCAGGAGGAAATGTGAGGACGAGACAAGCAAGTTAATAATGGGAACTGCTATACCTGGATTAAAGTACTAGAATCTCCAAGGACAATAATTAGCAGGAGAGACAGGTGCTGGACTCCTTGGCTAAGGCATTGAATGAAATCTGCTGGGTAAAGAGGAGTGGGAGGGATACTGAGAAGCTGAGGGGCACTCATTACCTACTTCAAGCTTCTTCAAAAAACCTTTAAAAGAGGGAAGGTTGAATGCTGATGAGCAGGTCTAGAAAGGCAAGTAGCACAAAACCAATGAAGAATTTGCTCTCTGCAATTCGCAGAGGAATTTTTCCACCCTTTTTCAATCTGCTGATTACCAGAATTACCAGAAAGGGAGCCAACCATGGAAGTACTAATTCACTGATTAGAACCATTCCAAAGCTGGTCTCACAACCTACGTCTGAAGATATGCTGAGTGGGATTTGGCATAAAGAAGGCAAAGGGGGGGATGCAGAAGAAATAGCATCACCTAGGCACAGCCCAGGCACTGGAAGCTCTTGTGTTAGTGTTTCACAACACAAGCAAATCCTGTCAATGAAGACAGAACAGGGGTTACATTCCAAAATATAATTATTTAAGAAAGGCAAAATGCAGCAGCTAAATCCCAATCTATACATTTTCAGAATAGTGATTCTTGCCCCCAGGAGTTTCCAAGAGACCCCTCAAGTGCACCATGATTATTTACAAACTAGATAGGAAACATCATTTCTATACTCAATACAAATCTCATCTTCTAGGTTGAAAACTTCAGCCTTTGAGAAATCTATGAAAACAACTATACAAAAATATAAATATCTTTATCTTTACAGGCTGTCAGTCCTTCATACCCTGACAGCTAATGAGTGAAAAAGCTCTACAGATCATTGAATCCATGGTAGCAGATAATAAAAAATATATCTCGTGATTCAAATACTGCCTCACTTCCCTGGTAAAGAGTGCCTACTATGACTTTTCTTTTCTTTACATCCTGTGCAGGTAATAGTGAATGAAACCTTCAAGCACCAGGAGGCTGGTCTGATATGGGAAACATCCAGCCCCACAATTTTTTGTTTTGGCCACTGTCTCTGGTCTGGGCAGGGAATGCTTTTCATTTTAGCTGTCTCTTGAGTGATGTGATTTGTGAAAATGGGAGGGCTCCTTCTATGCCTACCTCCAAAATATATATTCCAGGCAGAAATCCCTGGTACTGTGAAATGTCTTTTCAACACCCAGACAGTAAGGGAGAACTAGTATTTTCCTTAACATCTCAAAATAATCACCTTAATATTAAAAGTTAAAAGCATTCCTACTTTACCAGAAGGCTTGGATTTATAATTCTGATTGAAAAGATAAGGGAATGGAAGCTACTTGGGATATGAAAGAAGAGAAAATTTTGCTGAATGACACAAAGTGTTTCACTTTGGTATTCCATGGTACCACCCTCTCTCCCACTACTCTTGAAACAGCAACTAAAAACTATCTCTTCTGGATCCCTTTGCACAAGTGCATCACATTCCTTGGATTTCGGACTTAAACCACTTAAAACAACAACTATCCACTACAGTTCAGCCCACAGCAACTCCAAAGTCTCAAGCAGCTTTTTCTCTGGGAGGGAAGAACTAGGAACCACTATGGACCTAGTCTTGTCATGAATTCCTTGGGTAAGAGGGGCACCTCGTGTTCAGTAATGGATCACATCTTCTTAGAGAGGATGAGGAGACCCAGCACCACAAGTGAGGTAACACATTTTAACATGATCAGAATTTCATAGTAGTAATTTCAAATACCGAGGTCAGCACCCTACCCCCCTTTCTCTACCATCATCCACCGCAACGAAGTCAAGGATCACAGTTCCATGACACAAATAAACAGACGCCTACAGAGAAAGGTGGTTTCCCTCATAGCCTGGCTTCTGCCTGAGGACAAATAAGTTCATTTCCCTGCAGAACTTGGTGAGGCCCCAGAGTTGCCCAATTTGGCCACAACAGGTGCCAGTGTAGGCATCACCTTGCTCTCCCGGCATTCCTGGTCATTCCCTGTTAAGTTCATTTTGTGTCCAACTGATCCAACTTTGGCAGCTACAGGTGCCAAACAAGGCATCACCTTGAGACCCTGACCATCTGCATCACTAGAAGGATTAGCTACTTTTAAACCTAGAGGTGCCAACTTTGGCATAGGCCTCCACAAAGTATCTGTGCTGCTGTTCTCTAGGCCAGCCTTCATATGTAGGACGGGAGGCGAGGACACACTTTCAGGCTCTGCAGGGACGCCAGAAGTACTCTTCCCACCATCACTGGCTTTCCTGTGGGAAAGGAGGGAATCCTTTATCTCAGAGTCAATAACAATCTTAAGGACATCTGGTTCAGAGGCTGGTTCAGCAAGTTGTTTTTCATTCTCAGAAAAGTCATCATCTTCCAAGTGCAAGAGGAGAGGACTGACAGAGTCACTCTCCCCTTGTACATCAGGCAACTCTTTCAAACCGGTTCCCAAGTGGCCAACCTGGAAAGTTGCTCGGTTCCCAGGAGGAAGCTTACTTATAAAAGCCCGTCGAGCATCCCCTGTGAACTCTGTATCCACAGAGCTGGGCAGTTCAGCCAGGCTAACAGAGTCGTCATTTAGTTGCTGATTAAGAAAGGCAATCTCATTGAGCAAAGAAGTCAGTGTCTCATCAGTGTCATCCTCATCTTCCATGTTAGTTAGCAGTTCACTGGGATCCAGCGCTGCTTCCTCTATAGCAGATGCTACCTTTCTCAGTTCCATCTCTATACTTGAGTCTTTGAGATCTTTCATCTTCAGTTTGTGAAATGTGGACTCCTTTGGCTTCAGTTTCTCCCGTCTAGATTCACACTCTTTCCATTTATATTGAATACCTCTCATTTCACCAGAAATCTTTTTGGGTAAGAACTCTTGTGCTTCTTGCATACTGGAAACATCAACTATCTGTGGAAAACCAGAATCTTTATTTGTCAGAAAAACCGGTGTTGGACCCAATGCCATTCTGCCATCTCTATGGTTGCTTCTGGAAGAGATTCTACCCGAATCTTCAAAGGAGTTCTCTTCATTCCTGACAGTACTTTTCAGGTGGTCAGATGGCTTGCCATCAGGAACTTCATGAGGATATTTGCTGCCACCCATATCTACCAAACCTCCCTCTGTGGCCAATGATGTCACATTAACAATTCTTGGCATCATAAATAAGTCGTCATTTTCTGGAGGATGAAAAAAAATTCGTTTAGATATACAGTGGTAAGCATCCCTCTATCATTCATACCCAATGACCAGAGATCTCAGAGAGTTAGTCAAAATTCAACAGTTTACTTTTTTAATTTTAATTTTTAAGATTTTATTTATTTATTTTACAGAGCGAGAGAGAGCACAAGCCGGGGGAACTGCAGGCAGAGTTAGAGAAGCAGGCTCCCTGCTCAGGGAGCCCGATGCGATGCGGGACTCGATACCAGGACTCTGGGATCATGACCTGAGTCGAAGGCAGATGCTTAACTGAGCCACCCAGGCACCCCTTACCAGTTTACATGAAATATTAGCTCTTCAAATTATGAACCTAGCCTAAACAAGAAAACAGGTAAAATCTAACCAAAGAACTCTTTAATATTCTTTGTTAAAGTTCTACTTATTTTATAGAAATGTTTGCCAGTTTATTCTTTATTCTGAGGCGAATATGTATCTTGATTCTGTTCATCCAATTAACTGCTACTCTGAGGATAAAACGAAGCACTAAAGGCATCACTGTAAAAGAAAGGATGACCCCTCCATAAAGGGTTTAGCAGTGTGAGTACTTATGATAAAGATACCCTTTTATCTTAATAGAAATGTATTGCCTAGAACCTGAATCATCAAACAGACTTCCTTTTCAATTCTACTCCTTATTCCCAAAAGGGAGTGGTGTTCATATTGAATCAGGATGATAAAGTAGGAGGGCACCATCTCAGATTACAACACAAAATTAGTATTTATCAATACCAAAATCTAAAACAATGACTCATCTTCCTTTTACTTTCATATCTTTTCAATGTTTTTCCTACTTAGAAATAACTAAAAATCACAAAATAGTTCCCAATCCCAGGTTAAAAAAAAAAAAAAATCAATAGACCCAAACACGTTCTAAAAAGAGGGTCATCTCTTTCTAAGGAAAATGCAAATATAAGAGATCTTTACCATTACAGAACAAATTCAAAGGCTTTCTCTGTCATGGTGAGATAACCAGGAATAACACTTTTTCACTACCCAGAGAGGACAACACTTAAAACAACATACCTGATTGAGCCACAGTACTGGTGGCAACTTGAGGCTTCAGATCTGCTTCCAAGAGAGCAGGAGAAACAGTTACCACTGGTCCTGAGAATAAAGGACCTTTTAAGGTGAGCAACTGCCCTTGCGGAGTCATCACGATGTTGGCAGAGGTGTGTGGAGTGTTAGAGGGTGAGGTATTTTCTGTAAGGAAAATAAGAAATAAGTTAAGGATAAAAGGTCTTCAATTATGCTAGTATAACACAGGAATCTAGGAAATATCCCTAAACTACACTCTGACTGAAAAGGCAAGAAGCAAATTTCAAATTTAGTTAGGGAACCTCAACTTGGAATTTACTTTTTGGACCACTTTTCACTGCATAATGGGTTACCTGTCCACTGTTTCTCCTAAGGGACAGAACTTATGCTGAGGAAAACTCAACACGCAACCACTTTTTCAATGGAATGGTTCCAAACAGTCTTGACAGTGAATCAAGATGAAGGCACACACAATTCTATTGCCAGGCTTGCTTCTCTTATACACCTCTAAGAAAGTACAAGTTTCTAGCCCTTACACTTTGTTTTTCCATCTATGAAATGAGGTGGACTAGACTAAATGATCATTAAAATCCTTTCTTAGCAAAGTTAAAACTAGTATCCCTCAGGACTTTCTTATTCCTGGTTCATACACTGGGCAACCCAAAGAGTAAAAGAGGATACACTATTCTCTAAGGATATAAACAAGTAATATAAAAGCAACAAAGCCTCATTTCCAAAATAAAGATAGGCGAGAACAATAACTTAAAACCGATTTACTTTGTTCCTTAACAGCAATTCACTGATAGGCAATCTGATGAATATGGAGTCTGACTCAACGAAATTAAACTTTTTTTAAAAATTTCAATTGATTTGTCTCAGCAAGACAACTCAACTCATGAGCAAAACTGCAGGGAAATCAAGAGTTCGGGTATGAAGTATGAAAGGATGACAGCTTAAAAAAATATATCCATTGAAACATTAGAATAACATGACTGCTATCAGAAGTAGGTCTTACATGTTACCATAACTGGTGTAACTTCTTAAGATCTGCTTGCGTGTGTAAAGCTAGAAACTAAAATCTAATGTAGTTAATACTTTTTATATAACCCATCTTTAATTCAGTTAATTAAATCTAAAAATACGACCAAGAGTAGACTCAGTCCACTGAACTAAACTGATGTTCACCTACATTAAGGAAAGCAAAAAATGTCCCTCCTACCTGTGGCCTGGTCTCTTTTTCTGGAAAGAATCAAAGGTTTCCCCTTCCTGTTATTTATAAACATCTGTCCAAGATCTACAGAAGATGCAGAAGATCCTTCCTGCTGTTTGCTAGTTCTGGGAGACACATCAAACTCATCTGATCCCATCTTCTTTTTTCTTTTTTGTGCCTCTAGTGCTTGTTGTTTTGCATAAATATACTCTAGCTTCTTCAGGACCACTTCTTCTGTCTTACCTATAGGTTGATAGGGAATAAATTGTCGCTCTTTATATGACCCCCACATAATAATGAGAAATAGTGTCAACTGAAATCCAGTTGATTTAACTATATTCCCCAAAACTATGGAAGCAAGAGTGATTATAATCCAGAGGAAACGTCCCACCCAATCAAAAGGTAACTGTTAACTCTGGGAACCAAGCCATAAACTAAGAAGTATCTGAAAAGTCTACTTAGAAATTATTTCTCTTCACTAAAGATGTTGTATTACACTCTTTTTACCAAAGATCATTCACATATCTCACCTGAAAGAGATGATACTTTCCGTATCAAAATATTCCGTTTCCGAGTCAGAAGATTTTTCTGTCCTATCAGCTTGTCTGCCTGATCTGTTAGTCCCTGAATTTCGCTGAATGCCTAAGAATAAAAAATTAATATCATGTAAATTGATTTGCTCTTTCCTAAAAACAGGTAAGCCCTACACAATTTCTTCAATGAAAAAATTTTAAGCTAATACTTTAGAAAACTTTATAGTATCATTTAAAACAATTGTTAATGCTTCAGAAATTGTTTTTTGTTAAACTGTAGAAGGCGCGCTCTGGCTTTTATTTCTAAGGAACGTGATTATTTCCAAAGAGCATCTCTGAGTGTTTCACAGGTGCTTCTACTACTACAAGGAGATACAAAACATTTTACTCTGCTTAGATTTTAATATTCAACTTTAAAGTCACCTCCTAGTCTAAGTAAAATCTGGTTGAAATAACTGTGTTCTAGACGGATATGAATGCTTGCCTTGTACTCCTCCAACTTCTACTTAAAAGCAACTTAAATGAAACTACCTTGGATAGTTCAGATTTCCTTTTAAAATGACTGGAAACTCTTAAAAACTATGTTAAAATATCAACTTATGTGGGCCACCTGGGTGGTTCAGTCGGTTGATTAAGTGTCTGCCTTCGGCTCAGGTCATGATCCCAGGGTCTTGGGATCGAGTCCAACAGACTCAAGAAGGGAGCCTGCTTCTCTCTCTGCCTGCTGCTCCACCTGTTTGTGCCCTCTCTCTCCTCACAAAGAAATCTTTTAAAAAATCAAACATTAAAAAAAATACATACATATACATACATACATATATATATATATATATATATATATATATATATATGTATATATGTATATGTATGTATTTTTTTTAATGTTTGATTTTTTAAAAGATTTCTTTGTGAGAGAGAGAGCTTTTCACTGTGGTAAACTATTCTGGGGCGCCTGAGTGGCGTAATCAGTTAAGCATCCGACTCTTGGTTTCAGGTCAGGTTGTGATCTCAGGGTCGTGAGATCAAGCCGAGTGTCAGACTCAGAGTTCAGCGCCGAGTATGCTTAAGACACTCTCTCCCTCTCCCTCTGCCCCTCCTCCCCACTGCTTGCTCTTGTTCTCTCTCTCTCAAATAAATACACCTAAAAATAAAAAATAAATAAAATGACTGGCAACTGTCAAAACTATGTTAAAATATCACTTATGTTGTGCTTTTCACTGTGGTAAACTATCCTACGTGCTATGGAGAACACTAATGTAAAGAGATTGTGGTAAATAGAGCTACCCAGAATTTCTGACTTACTGAAGTGAAGATAGTTTGGCTGGTTAAGAACTTGACTTTAAATGACAAACTACTCTGACTCGATATGAGGGCTTTTCCCCTTTAAGAGATTTATTGGGTGTTCACTTGCCCACATTTGAATGTTAAATACAAGCTCTGCCTCAATCTCCCTCTAAGGGTGAGGATTCTCTTTCTCACATATCTCTAGAAGATTCTCTTAGTCAAATTCTCATTTGTGGGTCATTTATAGAGAACACTTACCCTAGTGAGAATGAGACTCTTGGAAACCTTGGAAGAATGAAGCAATCCCAATGTGATCTTCAATTTCTCAAAGAGATCCCTCATTTCACCACGGCGCCTACGCTCATTGGCAGTGTGTGTCCGGCGATAATAAGCAAAAGCTTCTGCTTCTTTCTGCAGTTTTTCACTCCAGTAATCAGGCTTCAGTTTTAGAGGAATTGGTGGAGCCTATCCAAACAAAAGATTGCCACCTAATTATCTTTCATTTGGACCTGCGCTCTTCCTCCATTTCAAATGGCACTGTTCCATACTAGATATCTACTGTTTTCTGTCTGGACTATTTTAACGACCTCTTGATATTGGTCATCTTACTATCAGTCTACCCTTCCTCCAAATCTAGTAAACAGTGTAAATCACTTCCCAGCTCAAATTCCAGTGGTTCTCAAATGAGGAAGAATTTGAAGAGGGAAATCTAAAAACAGCTTATCCATATAATTTATTATTAAAACTTGTTTTCATGACACAATCACATGAAAAATTTCAAATAATCTTAATTGATGGAAAACAGGTTTAAAATTTTTTTCTTAAATGCTTTAAGACCTTTTACAATTTGGTAAAGGATCAACTGCCTCTCTTCCTAAATCATCATTCCCTCCAACCATTCCAAAGTGCTAGAAGTTTCCAAAACGCACTACACAATCTCACACCACCCTGCCATTACAAACTGTTACCTGAACCCATCCCTCCTAACCTATCCTCCAAAACTTAACATTTAAGCCAAACTTTGCATTTTTTCAGGAAAGTCTTTCTTGACCGTCAGTATGCCTTAGGCTTCTTTCTCTTATTATTCTCTTTCACTTTTAAAAATCACTTTAAAAACAAATAATAATAATAATAGATGCACATAGGGTTTTAAATATAAATACTTGGAAAAGCTTATAATGAAAACCAACTGTACCCTACGTGTGTACCTGGATCCTTAAAAACCACCACTTTCTGATTCTTTTAGAGGCTTCTTCTGGTTCTTAAGTCAGTTAAAAACAGTAATATAAGCTTATTCTTTTCCATTTTCAAAGCTATCGACGTCCTGCTATGCAGAAGATTTAGCTCACACCACTCTAACATCTCACATTCTTCCTAATATAGACATGTCATTAATTTTAATTCTTCTACTGATCCCTATGCAACCTGAATATAATTCTGTATCAATTTCTCATTTCACCAACACAGTATCTCTTTATAAAATGAGGATATCAGCACTCGCCTCCTTCATTTCTTCTTCCCTCTTTCACTACCCAATTTGTCATTTGTACACATTTTTCAAGACTGCAAGTAAGTCTTCCACACTTTGTATTCAAATTATGAAAGCTTGAAAAAGTCATTAACACTGGCTACCTTAAATTAAGACAATGTGAATACTACTCATACAAAGTGAGTTATAATTATATTCCCTGTCTTCTATACTTTCTTGGTTTTGTGTTTTTCCTCCTCTGATGTCTCTGCTTTTTTTTTTTTTTTTGGACACTGTTGGCCTTTACCATAACCCTGACAGTACCCCGAAACTCTTATATAAAATCATTGTCTATCTAAAGTCAAACTCATTGTGCATTAGTATAGTATGGGAAAATAAAAGATATACGATGGAAAATTAATATCAAGTTTAATTATAGGAAGACACTACAAATGATGTGCATGTTAATAATTCAGATACAAAACAGTGGCTTGTATATATAAGCTATTGTGAAAATTCTTACATCTGAAAAATGTTTTAAGATGAATGAAAAAATACAGTGATATATGCAAAGTGATTATAATCATGTAAGTAATGTACCACCCAAAACCAGAACAAAACCAAACTAATCACCCAGTGGTTTTTGAAATGGCTTGAATACAACTCTCCATCACAACCTGACCTCCATCACTGTTTTTATCACTTAAATTAAAAAGACAGAATAACAAGTGGAAAATGGTTTAAACAACCAAACTCTCTTCCATTCCTGGGCTATAGGTAAGGGAAGGGGAAAAAAAAACAAACCCTTGCTTCATTATGGTGACATCATACATTGAAATACATCAAGAAAATCAAAGAGGGCTCATAATTTAATGGCTCCTTGAATTGCTAGCCATCATTCAGAGAATAATTAATTTCTTAGGTCACTGAAAATCATGAGCCTAGACAAAGAACGCCAGCCTTTTTTCACATCACACAGAGTACAGGATTAGTTTTCAAATAAGCACATCAATTTTCACAACTCTATACCCATTTTAATTCTTCTAAAATATTCTATTTAGTAGTAGAGTTAAAAGGGGAAAAACACATTTTAATAGTATAGTTTCATTAAGAAAAAAACTAATTATAGTAACTCACTGGCAAAAATAGCCCTGAAAAATGTCACAGCTAAGACAGCGAATGTTATTTTAAACCCTAATGACAAATGTTATCAATTTCATTAAATGAGTAACTGTCATTAAATATATTGTAAATACCTTTCGACTCCTTTCAGCAGGTTTTTCATCTGCAGAAATATGGGTACGGCACCTAGGTAAAGACAATATTTTCCAATGTCTTACTGAAATTCAATGACCCAAGACCTATTTCACAGCTACACTAAACAAAACCAGCCCAAACCATTTAAAAGTATAACCAGCTTCTTTTTGCCAAGGTCTGATATGTGGCAATACAATTTATTTCAACAGTATGCTTTTTTTCTCTAAGTATTCAAATAGTCCCTAAAACTTCAAATTACTTCTACAATCACGAAATATTTCATATATACAAAACTGTCCAAACAAAATATGTAACGAACATCTAGGTGCCTATCACCCAGTTTGAGAAATAAAACAGCTCAAATATACAGGAAATCTTTTTTTTCCCCCACTTCAAATTTTTATTTAAATTCTATTTAGTTAACATACAGTGCAGTACTGGTTTCAGGAGTAGAATTCAGTGATTCATCACTTACATACAACACCCAGTGCTCATAATATCAAATGCCCTCGTTAATACCCATCACCCATCTAGCCCATCCCCCACCCACCTCCCTCCATTACCACCACCACCAAACCCCGTATGTTCTCTAAGAGTCTCTTATGGTTTCCCTCTCTTTCCTTTTCTCCCCCTCCCATATGTTCATCTGTTCATCTTAAATCCCACATGAGTGAAATCATATGGTATTTGTCTTTGACTTCTTTCACTTAGCATAATACACCCTAGCTCCATCCATGTGGTTGTAAATGGCAAGATTTCATTCTTTCTGACGGCTGAGGAATATTCCATCATGTGTGGAATACCAACACATACCACATTTTCTTTGCATTCATCAAAAAAATACAGGAGATCGGGTGCAGCCCACCGATCACATTTCCTTCCCCTCTTCCTTCCCGCAGGTGAACACTCTCAAAACGAGGGTTGTTTTTTGTTTTTTAAGATTGATTGATTTATTTAAATTTTTATTTATAAAGAGAGAGGGGAGAGAGCACGCACGAGTGGAGGGGCAGAGGGAGAGAGATGATCTCAAGCAGCCTCACCGCTGAGCGCAGAGCCAGATGTGGGGCTCGATCTCAATACCCTGAGTTCATGACCTGAGCGGAAATCAAGACTTAGAGGCTTAACCGACTGAGCCACCTGGGTGCCCCCAAAATGAGTTTTTACCATGCATATCTTTGAAGTTTTACTAGGAATGTATGTATCCCTAAATAAAAAATATTACGTAGCACTTTAAACATTATACATTATAGGGTATCCTTTTCATCTGATTTCACTCAACATTATATTTGAGATATTGAGGGACACAGTTCTAGTTCAATAATTTTATTTTTTTAAAGATTTTACTTGTTTGACAGAGAAAGAGGCAGTGAGAGAGGGAACACAAGCAGGGTGAGTAGGAGAGGGAGAAGCAGGCTTTCTCCTGAGCAGGGAGCCCGATGTGGGGCTCGATCCTAGACTGCTGGGATTATGACCTGAGCCAAAGGCAGACGCTTAACGACTGAGCCACCCAGGCACCCCTAGTTCAATCATTTTAAATGCTATATAGTGTTCCAAAGTGTGAAATTTCCAAAAATTTATTTTTCAGAATTCTAGTAATTATTTAGGTTGTTCCCAAAGTTTCTCAATGGCAAACAATGCTGCAATGTATAGTCCCATACATGGCCCCTTGTACATATGTGTGAACTTTTCCAGGGTATATATACCTAGGAGTGGAATTGCTGGGTGGGAGAAAGGTGTGGAAGCCAACTTCAGTCACATCACATTACTCTCCAAAGTAGTTTCAACAATTTACCCTCCCACTTGCAGTATATTCCCACTGTTCCACGACTAGACACAACAGTATTATCAGAAATCACAACTTTTGCCAATCTTATGGATGTGAATTAATGAAGTCACTGTGGTTTAATTTGTATATCCCTAAATACTTGTGAGGCTAAACAAATTTATATGTGTTTACTAGCCATCCAGGTTTCCTCTTCTGTGAACTGCCTGTGATATCCATTACATACTTATCTACCCCATCACCTTTTCTTACTGACTTCAAGAATTATATCCCTGATACTAATCCTTTGTCAAACATGTACTGCAAATATTTTCCTTTTGAGTTTGCCTTTTCAGTTTTCATGGTGTAATGAGAGAAATGTTTACATGTTTAACAATCTGTTCCTTTACAAGTGGTGCTCTTTGTGTGTTGGTTATTCTTGGCCCTTTACTTATTCCAGTCCATTAAGATGGTATCTTTCCATTTATTGAAATGATCTTCAATGTCATACAGTATAACATTTTATAAAAGTTTTACACAGCTTTTGTTAATAATCCCAAACTTTTTTTTTCTGTTACTATTCTGTTATTATTATAAATGGTATTTTTTGTTTGTTGCTACTGTTCAGAAAGATCAACTTTATATAATCAACATATCCAGCTATACTGCTACCTTAAGTCTATTATTTTTACAAGATTTAAACTCTTTCAACCTTAACCAAAAGGCAGCTAAGTAGCCTCCAAACAGCTCTGAAATGAAGAAAATTATTAGATCTATGTCCCCATCCTGAGACTTTCTCACCCTCATCGGGGATGAAGAATTACTCTTTCTCAACACACTGCTGTTTTACATGGTGGTTAATGAGTTAAGAAGAAAAGCACAGGGGCGCCTGGGTGGCACAGCGGTTAAGCGTCTGCCTTCGGCTCAGGGCGTGATCCCGGCGTTATGGGATCGAGCCCCACATCAGGCTCCTCTGCTATGAGCCTGCTTCTTCCTCTCCCACTCCCCCTGCTTGTGTTCCCTCTCTCGCTGGCTGTCTCTATCTCTGTCAAATAAATAAATAAAATCTTAAAAAAAAAAAAAAAGAAGAAGAAAAGCACAACATCTGGTACAAAATAAGGACTGCTATCTTTTTTCCATCTTTCTCTCACACCCCAATCCATAATCAATACAAGACTTACTAACACAGAAAATGGAATCAATTTTCCTGAAGAAGTCATCATACTCTATTTTCATATCATCTGAACACATAAAAATTTCCCAACTGTATCTCACCTGTTCAACCCGTAAAGTAAACAAATTTAAAATTTAATGCCTAGTCTTCAAAGATAAAGGAAGTAACTTCTGTTAAGTACTCCACTTGTGTCAGTTACCCTAGTCACATACTTATCTTATACAACACTTCAAATTGGGGGCATTTTCCTCATCACACAGGTAAAGAATCTAATACTCAGATTATAAGACTTGCCCAAGGTTAAACGGCTACAAACAAAGCTAGTATTTTAATACCCATGTGTCAGGCTCCAAAAGCATAGGTTATTCACATTCACACATGGTCTTCTAGCAATAACCAAGGCAAGTTAATTACCTCTGAATTCCAGCTCCCTCTTCATCTACTAATCAGAAAAAAACTAGAGGAATAAAGAAACCAGGTCTGGATTATCCAGAGTTCCCACACAGAACATTTAATTTTGTTTATGGTCACAAAACAACAATAACAAAAAACAAAAATCCAAAGACAAATAAATTAAGACTTACGGCTGTTTGAAAGTCTGTGTCTGGGCAGCTGTGGTCTTCATGTGGGCAACATTAATTTCCTCAGAGAGCTCTTCCACAGTCTCAATGTCCACCTGTTCCTCATCCTCCTCAATGTATTCTACACAGTTATTCTGAAATAAAGCAGTCCAACAGTAAATAAACTACTGGGAAGCAAACACACCTAAACTTTTCAACCAAATGCTCCCTTTATAAAACCAACCAGGGCCGAACATTGATTTTATACCATGAATACTGATGATCCTAAACTTGTTCATCATAAGGAGGAATTAGCTATGAAGACAACATATGGTTAGAGCTAACAACCAAGCAAGTACTACATTAAAAATCACAGGTATGTACTGCACAGACATCACTAGACTGAAGAGAGTCCCCAGAGGGCTCTAAATGCTTCAATGTTATTTCTAGTGGACAAAATTCAGGTGCAAATACATGAAAGCTTCATAAATCTTAAGATTAAATAGCAGTAAAGTAAGATTTGGTAAATGGGTAGAGGGAAAGGAGAAAAATTAAGGTTTTATTTTAAGAGTGCTTCATGGCTAAACCTTTATCACACACCCACAAAAACACTCACGTCAGATATGAGAATAGAATATAGCCCAGAGTCAGTCTTCTAAGCCTCTTAATCCCACACAAGGAGAGCTTCTGAAACCTTACAGGTATCAAAAAAGCCCAAGCTTACTGTACTTGCTTTACTGTACATTAAAAAGAATAATAAAGTTGGGCCGCCCACGTGGCTTAGTCGGTTGAGCGACCAACTCCTGATTTCAGCTCAGGTCATGATCTCAGAGTTGTGAGATCAAGCCCCCACTGGGTTCCACGCTCAGTGTGGAGTCTGGTTGTCCCCCTCCCTCTGCTCCTCCTCTACTCATGCACATGCATGCGCACTCACTAACACATAAAATCTTAAAAAAAAAAAAAAAAGTCAATCAGTGAGCACCTATCATGGGAACTCACTGTGCATAACAGTAGAATATACAAATCATGGAATATGTAGATATATTTAAGTCCACCTTTAAAAGTAGTGTTTACTATGCCAGAAACTAAACTGGGAATGTTATCTGTTTATAATAATACTATACCTGAGAGGCACAACTTAAAATGAAGCATCCCAATCACCTGATTAATTCTGTTTAAACCTGATGGAAAAATTACTTACCCCCATGAATTATAGGTTCCATAAGGCTGACAGACACTAAATGCAAGACACCAATTATGGTCCCCAATTTAAACACAATTTAAACAATGTCTATTAAACAATGTGAACAATATATATTAACTCTAGGAAGCTAATCAACACAGTCCTGACAGAATCTAGAGTCTGAATTATAATGTAGGTAGATGCTTTATGGTATTTAAACTGAAGAATGTCTGCCTACAGCATGGCTTTAACTGCGGGCTTTATAAATAATATCCAATAAACTTCACAATGGTAGATTTAAATTAAAGAGGCTACTCACCACTTTCCTTACACTATTCCAGTTTAACACTAATTACATGCACAAATATATCATACGTGTCTGACAGGTACAGAAATACGATGTAGAATTTAGTTTTAGAGATCATTTAATATAATGCCTGTACTTGTACCTTGTATGTCAGATTCCCTAATAGGAAATCCAAGCAATGTCACCCCTGATTAAGACACTTTAAAACTTCTGTTAAGTCAGTTCTACCGACAGCAATAGTTTTCACTGGTTTTAAAGTTGGACTGTCTTTGGTCTGATGCTTACCCAGGCTGACTTACAATGGGAGATTCTGCAAAAAGCACAAGAAGACCTGTAATCTAACTCTTAAACTCAATGAATTCAGATTCTTCAGCCACCCACAGGTATCTGTCCTCAAAAAAGATGAGGCTACAGACAGAATATAAGGCAAATGTACATCGAATCATCTAATCGTAGAGCTAGATCCTCATTTTACAAATGAAGACTAGTGAGGTACAGAAATAACCAACAGGAACATTAGAATATTTAAACATTTTAGAGTTTAAAAATACTAACCTTTCTGTTATATTTCATCTGCATAAGGCAGTTAGGCATTAACAGAGAAGGACCAGATAACACAGACTGAATCTCATGGAAGTGAGAGTCTAAAACAACCAACAACGTGACAATCACCACAGAGGGGCCATATTATCAGCTCCTAGTAAGAGGAACACGGTTTAGATTTGAGGGCACCCTACAGGAAGCTGGCTACAATCTCCTTGTTCTATATCAAACCCCTCTGTCAGGTGCCAGCAAACCACAGCCTGCCACCTGTTTTCGTAAATGAAAGTTTTACTGGAACACAGCCACACTCTTTCATTTACTATTGTTTATGGCTGCTTTCACGCTATAACAGCATCTGAGCAGTTCCAACAGCAAGCCATCCAGCCTGCAAAGTCTAAAATGGTAACAATCCAGTCCTTTAGAGAAAAAGTTTGTCCAACTCCTGCCCTATATCGGTTTCTCACTTAGATAGGGTTACAACTTTAACAGAAGTCTACAAAGGCAGTTTCAGGAAAAGTTTTTGTAAAAATTATAAAGGTCATATTACAAAGGAAGACGACCAAAGTTTAGAACATAAAGTCTAGGAACTATTTAATTTTAGGAAACAATTTAAAAGCAACTGAGGGCAAGAGTAATAATAAAATATTAAATGGTATTTTCTGTTTTTCTCCAAAAAGAGAAACATCTCTCTCAATGTAAGCAGTAAGTTCTCCTCTAGTACCAAGGTCACCCACCCCGTTTTTTATATATCTACTAGATACACTATCATCACTTCACACAGAAAATGTCCAAAAAAAAAAAAAAAAAAAAAACCACCCACAAAAACTGAGAATAAATGGGAGCAGGAGTTTCAGGATTTTTTTTAAACCTAACTTGAAAGGAACTCTCAAGCATTGATCCCCCAGAGGCATAAGCCAGCCGTTCCATAATAACAGGCAAGTCTCAAAGAACAATATAAGCTCAATAAATGTTACCTGACATAGCCTGAAATCTACAAAGTCATTTAATTATGACCTAAACCTAGGCATCCAAATCTATGTATCAGGTCTTAGTGATCTTCTGTAAAAGCTACTGTCTCTAACAAATCATTTTAAATTCTTGAGGTTTCAGTCACAACAAAAATGGGCTCACCACCTTTTCTACATCATCAACCTCCTCACTCTGGTAGTCAGAAACAACATCCACAATCTCATCAATAGAATCATCGGTTTTCTCATTCTCATCTTCTTCATCCTCCTCTTCCAAATCCAAAACAGTCAAGTCAGCACTGCTTCGCCCACCCTTCTTCTCTTGCTTTGGTTGTATCTGTTCTCCTGACAGCAGTATGTGACCTTGAAAATGTCCTTCCCCTCCGCTCCCTTTTGTAGCTCTCCTCGGAACAATGGAGAAGGCTGTAGGACTAGAAATCCTACTCCAAGAATCACATTCAGTTTTTAAAACTCTGACGTTTTCAGCAGTTCCACTTTTTCCAAGTAGATCAGAGATGCTTTGTTCTTGTTTAAACACATCAGAATTTTCCTGACAGGTCTTTATTTCTTTATTTAACTGCTCATCTGCCTCTTTCTTGCATTCTTGTGAAGTTTGAACACATTTCTGGGTCAGAGGGCCCTTCAGGTGTTTTCTCCATCTCTCCCTAATACTGTCCTTCTCCAGAGAGTCTCCACATCCCTTCTCCTTGGCCCCTGGCTGTGGAATAGATAGCTGCTCCACAACTTTGCTCCCTGATAATTCGAGTTTACTTTCTTCCTTAGAGATGACTGGAAATTCATTTGATTTTTCCTCTGGATTTTCTAATCCTTTCTGCTGTTCCACTTTCACATCACCAAGCTTCTTAAGCTGTATACTACTTACGCTTTGGACTGTCACGTTGCTGGCTTTTTTGGAAATGGTCTTAACTTCTAGAACAGTCAGTTTTTCTTTGGAACTGTTATTTCTAATTCCATACTCTTCTTCATCAACATCTTTATAGTCTTCACCTATGTGTGACCCAGTGATGTAAGAGTGTTGAGAAGGTTTAACAGTTACAGGACCCTCTTCTGTAAGGGATTCTTCACCTAAATGATCACCCCCATCTCCCAAGGAATCATTCAGGATTTCTTCCGAGGCAGCAGCCCCTGAGTTTTGCTTTATAGCATTAGCCTCGGAATCTATAGGTTCTCCTTCTGACTGTAGGGCTTTCTTAGTATCTGGCTCTCTTTTTAAAAAGCTTGTTTCATCTTTCTGGTCTGAACTCTGAGACTCTCTCTTCATCTGAAGAGAAGCAACATGTTGAAGAATGGAACTGGGAACAGGTTTTTGTCCAGGGAGCTGCAACAAAGCAAAACTACCAGACTGGAGAGGAATAAGACTGGCTGTACCAACAGGCTGCCCTCCTGAACTATAGGTTATTTTGGTTTCAGAGCCCGCTTTACTTGCAAAGTTTTGTGGTTCAGGAGGGGAAATCCTCAGGGTCAATGTACCAGACTGAGACACAAAACTAGGCCCAGAAGAAAGCAATGACGGTGCCTGAGTGATAACATTCACTGTTGGAGAAGACCCAACAGCCTGAATTACAGGACTCATAACAGAGAAAGCAGAGGACGAAGCAGAAGATGGTGGAGTCTCTGAAGGTTTGGAAGGAGTGGGTAACCGGATCCCCATCACAGAGCCTGTAAGAAAAAAAAAAATTTTTTTTTAATTAACACTGCCCATATGAAGACTTCCAAAGTATGCTTTTCTTTTTGTATAGGTTAACTCTAAGAGACTAAGAAATCCTGGTGTATTAACATGCTATATGGCAAGATGATTCAACAAAAGAAAATCCCATCGGAAAGATCTCCAATGTTATACCTGGGTTCCGAAACATAACAGGCTGTAAGCTGGGCTGGGTATTAGAGCCTCGAAGCTGATGCAAAGGGAGGAGCTGAACAATTTGCCCATTAGGATGCCTGAATAGATTCATTCCACTTGGGCTCCTAACAGGCTGCAAGACCATCCGATGCCCCTGAAGTTGTGTGTTGGGGACAGGTCTAAGAGTAGGAGAACCTTGCTGCACTGGAATCAGCAACAATCGAGGTCCAGTACGTTTCACTGTGTTAGGAGAGACGTGGGGAGTAGCCACTGGAATCTGAGGGGCATTTTCTGAAAAACAGGAAATGGAAACATAGTATCAGAATTTCCCTTTAATATATGTAGGAAAAAATTATTACGACACAGGACCTGACCACAAATAATCTATAAATAATTTCTAATTTGAATTACACAGTTGGTAAAATCCTGTACCTCTATCATACATTATTTAACAGTCCTCTGGCTGAGAACAATTTACTTAAAACTTAATTATCAAGACATTGTAGGACCTTACATTCAGAATGGTTAAAAAAAAAAAAGAAAGAAAGAAAGCATCAACTGTCAAGAGGTGCATTTAAAGAGATACTGCTTCTGCCTAATGAAAAACATGGCAGGCCTCTAAATCTGGATTCTCATTAAAGTTAAACAGAATATTCATGATAAAATTCTCTTCTTCAACCTTGTATTTCAGGTTGTTAACACTTACTAGAATTATGACTTCATTTCACAGGTCATACTCAAGATAAAGTCAAGGACTAAAAATCACGAAGCATAAAAAAACTCCTTGACTTCTAAGATTCACTGACAAATAACTTAAGCATAAAGATCTGTGGAAAGTATTTTTCAGAAGGGAAAAAAAAAATACATACCCCCAAAAAATGGAATGAAATTAAGAGACATCAAAGAAGCAGGGAAATAAAGCCTGGTTAGGAAGAGGCAAAAGATAGTTTTAAAACAAACAGAAAAAGCAAAAATTTAATGCAGAAGATGTGAATTTAAAAAAATTTCAAACCATTAATAGTACCTAAAGACCCACTTTAATGTTTGAAAGAGATATTTAGAAATACTAAAGACAGAGAAAGAAATAATGTGAATAATCTACAGATTTTTGGTCATGGGGATAAAAAGGTAGGAATAACGATACCTTTAAGAAGAAATGAAACTAACATTACCATTCAAATTAGTGAACACATTATTAATAAATATTTCATTAGTTTGCCACTAAATAGAAAAATCAACAAACCAAACAGATTAACATGTGACACTCTATCAGATAAGCACTCTACCCACAAAACATATCGAACTTCTAAAAGGAAATTATGCTAACATTTACATGATAAATTATATATAAGATCCAGAACTACTCCTGAAAATGAAAAACACAAAGACCAAACTGTTCACGGGGCGGGGGGGGGGGATGTGCAATTTAAATAAAAAACATTTATCTTACTGACTTAAGAAACACATTAAAGCATTCTTAATTTCCTGAACATTTCTATTCAAAGAACATTTTAGAGAGAGATTCAAACCCAAAGCACTCTAATTCAGAAAATGAAAGCAGCCTTTAATACACACACTAAATATGTGGTTATTTATTCACATGTGGGTGAGGGCAAGAAGGGAAAAGAGAAAAAAAGAAGGGAAGTTAAATGAAAAAGTCACAGATGTCTAAGGACCCAAGTTGGGATCCTCTTTATGAACCTAGAACAAAATTACACACACTTAGAAGTTATCAGAGTCAGCTCCATTTTAAAAAGAACAGGTAAGAAAATCTGTTAACATCAATATTTCCTCATGTGGTATTACAGAAGATATTTTTAGATGGTATATGGAAATAGAATATCACCATATCACATTGTCAGAAAGTAATTTTTCAATTTTAATCTTCTGATTATATACAAAAGAAAATACCAGTCTTTGTATTACATCAGCATTTTCTAGCTTTCTTCATTAACAGAGTGCAAGCCACATGTTAACATATGGTAGCTAGTTAGACTGTTACTTCTTATTATGGTTTCCAGTGTATTTATTTACGGAGTGAACCTTTGTTATGGCAAGTAATGTTGGTTTCCAATTACAGTAAAATTGCTCCTTTTAAAAATACATTTAAGCAAACAAAGGAGTTGATTTAAATTAAAATAGTAAGTCTATAGTACCAATGAGAATCAGAGCAAAATAACTGACTGTATATTCCAAGTGACTGAAACCTGAGAAACCGCGAACTACAAAAAGCTAAACTACTTTATAATTTCATGACAGAATTTTTAAAAAGGTTGGAATCCATATCATTTAGAAAATCTCAGTTAAAATATGACAAGATATAAACCTTGAGACTCAATAGGAAATCAAAATGGCTTCATCAACAATCTCACTTCTGAAACTGCATATTAAACTAACCATTTTTTAATATGTTTCTATATGGGGAGAAGCAGAAGACAACAAATTTAATGCCGCGATTCATTTATCCTCTGAAAAGACCTTCAACTCCCAAATCACTTAATTCCTAAAATACTGACAGAGATTTGGACCATGTAACTAAGTGGCAAAGATATTTGGTAGGAAAAATACCAATAACCAAGACAGAATTATTGTTGGCTATTTATTTCCCCTTAAATCCTGTGCAGTCTCTCACTCTTTTACACAGTATTTCTCTTTAAAGTACATTAGGAGAACCATTTATTTTAGCTGGTTGAATCAGGACATAAAAATTACCAAAGTGCAGGATATTCCTATTTCAAAGTCACTTAACCTGAGCCAACAAAAGAAAAACTTTAACTGAAAAGCTCATAAACACACAGATTCCTAAACAAATATATGCCTCCTTATTTCTATCTCAATCAGTTCATACAAAATAATAAATAGAAAAAGAATGTCAGCAGTATATAGGAGTAGGGCTGATTCACAAATGATTTTTACTAGGGTAAAAGGACCTAGAATTATAATCTTCAACAGGGAGAGAGAAAAAGCCCTTAGCCCGTCTGTAGCATGGCAGAAGCCCTCTGGCTTTTTTAATTAAAAAGCAGCACACACAGGGACGCCTAGGTGGCTCAATCCGTTAAGCACCTGCCTTCCGCTCAGGTCATAATCCCATAATCCCAGGTTCTGGGATGGAGCCCCACACATCAGGCTTCCTGCTCAGCCAGGAGCCTGCTTCTCCCTCTGCCTGCCACACACCCCTGCTTGCGTGCTCGCACATGTGCACACAATGCTCTCTCTCTGGCAAATGAATAAATAAAATTAAAAAAAAAATAAAATAAAAAGCAGCACACACAGCCCCCACTGCCCCACCTCTGCCAAAAGGGAACACCTACATTTGGGTTCCCTCCTCAGAGATATGCAACCCTAGCTCTCTGCACACAGCAGTGCACTTCGTCCTGTGCCCACCTTGATGGCTGCTCTACTGACTCAGAACTCCACTCACACATGCATTATTTCAGATTCAGCCAGTATTTCCATTATAATGTTTTTGAGTATTTTTAATCTCCTCAGAAATCTCCAGCCCCACACTAAACCATCTGTCAAAGCTGTTCAATTTATCTCCAAAGTACCAGTTATGGTTTTTATCAGTGCTCTGGTTACAAAGTTGCAGAGATTTTCAGTGTTGTCCTAACCCTATATTAACCATGAGGTCTATTATTTTTAGTGTTCAGTTTTGCAGAATGTCAAGGTTTTCAGGAATCCATGTACCATGTTGTAACAGAAACCCCTCACTGTTACCCTGATGTATCTGTAAATCCTATCAAAACCAAAAGTTATATAAACAGCTGTACAGTAGGTAAACCAGCTAGTAACATCTAGGCCTTACCTGGTCTCTGGCTCACTGGTGGACTCCCATCAATTCCCGAGAGTATAATGGGAACAGAGCCCAGAGATGAAGTTGGTGTGGTCACCATGGAGGAAGATGCAGCTGTGGTCACCACGACTATGGAGGTGGAGGCAGTGGAAGCAACAGGAAGAGTTATAGTTGGAGGAGATGCTACCAAAGACTTAGGAAAAGCAACTGAAGCCACAGGGGTAGTTATCCCAGTCGTTTTGATAAGGTTCACAGTGGCTGTAGACTGGGAAGCTGTTACAGGGGTGCTGGTATTAGTTTCAGAAACCTCAACAACCCCTGCAGTGGTGGCACCAGAAGAATAAGTAGTTTCTTTAGTTCCCACGTCAGAAATAGCAGTCATAGGTGTCACAGCAGTAACATTCTCTAAAAACACTTGAGGGGTGGTAGTAGTGACAGCAGCAGTCACAGGGCTGCACACCTGCACTGGCTCAGAAGAAACCACAGGTGTGACGACCATTACTGGAGAAGGTCTGATACTGAACTTCTGTGGCCCTGTTAGGGGTTGGGGTGTGCTAACTCCAGGTATCTTCTGCTGCAGGGCTCCAACTTTACTCATCACAAACTGTGTGAACACACCACCAGGAGAGGGTCGAGCCGCTGCAAATAAAAATTTGCAGGTCAAAAATCTTCAGTTCTCATATTTTATCCTCTTAGTGACTGTGTTTTATCAACATTTATTGTGCACCACTGGGTCAATTTCTTACAGGTACTACCTACCTGCATGGTATGTGCCAATTTCCACCCAAAGAAATGAAACACTTCTCCCAACCCAAACCAAACCTTTATAATAATATGAAAGGGATTCAAACCGGGTGTTCCTACTAAGATTCTTCTGACTGTGCAATATAGCTAAATTGCCAGGACACTAAAAAGACAATACAGCAGCACACAACTCATCACCTAAAATAGTGAAGAAAGTAGAGAGATTTTTTCCCCCAACTTTAATTTTAAAACTGGTTTCACCACTTCCTCCTGTCCCAGCACCTCCACCTCTTTATTACTGCTATCCTCTAATGAGACAGTTAAGTTTTATATATTTCTAAAATGTATAAAGACTTTTTCAAAAAGAGGGCAGGATAGGACTTAAAATCACCAGTTAAAGCTACTTTGTTTAAAAAGGTAAAATGGGGTGTTTTTAAGGCATACAATGCTTGTCCTCCATCTTCATAAAACTCCAGCATTCAGCCAGATATTTCAATTTCCCATCAGAGGAATATGAATACAGCAATGGACATTTATACTTAACATTCCTAAACAGATCTGAACAAAAAGAAAAATTCAATAAACTGACTATATACACTCTTAACTGCTAAAACACAATTGCTTTCAAGAAGGTAATTTATTACAGACTCTAGCACTGAAACGTTAAACAAATGAGGTTGTCACTCACAGAACAGAATGAATAGAATAAATCAACACTTCCAAACTTATGTTTTACAAGAGCCTTTTATTCTAAGCCTATAATACAAACTCAACCCTCTTGGATTTGCTAGCTCCTTGGTTTCTTCATTAAGTTCAAGGAACATACATATGACTGGTTACAAATATACCAGTGCCCATAAAAGAAATATTAAATTAGGTAAAATATTTTAAGAATAAGTCTTCCCTTTTCAAAAACAAAATTTAAAATCTAAGTCTTTTCTATATCAATAAAACCAGTCTAAAAGTCTGGAAATAACTATAACTAGATTTCAATTCATCTACTATCATAGATGATCAGGAAGAGTTACCCAAAACAGAAAAAAGTCAGGCAAGACAGACATCAAGAATAAGAATAATGCCAAAATCTACATTTCTCTAATTTTCACAGCCTCCATACATGTATTCACTGGCAAGCACCAAGGCACAAGACATTTCTAAAACATATATACAGTCCAACTTACCAATTGGTCTTTTTGCCGGGACAAATGCCTTCAGATTCTTCCCAGGGCGATTTGTTGTAGCGCCAGAGGAGGATGCCGTTTTGCAATTGGATGTTGAAGGCAACAGGGTACGTGGTTTCCTGGATGCAGCCACCTTGGCATTGGATGCTACCTTGGAGATGACAGTACTGAGGGTTGAGAGGTCCAGGACTGAGGGTCGCAACCTGCCTGTGATATAAGCAGCTAGCCTATTGGCTGGATGCAATGCCCCCATCTGTCCCAATAGCAACTTAGCCTGCGGGTAACTCTTACCATTAACCTGAAACAAGTGGCAAAGAGAAATTCTGTAAAGATAAAATTCTCTTGCTAACTTATCTCCCTTGACAGGGGTTTCATTTTTACAAGATTTTAAAAGTCTATTTTTCAGATTTAAAGGGAAAAAGAAATGGACTTTTTCCATTTGCTATAAAATCTGAGTATTAGAAGGTGAAAAAAAAAAAAGCTGCCATCTGATATTCTGAACTAATCTCATCTTCATTTTGGTAGTTTGGAAACAGAGTATCTTAGAAATCCATCATATCTATAGCTCCTAGGTATGTGAGAGATACAGTCAAATCTAAGGAATCATCCAACGGTTTTACTTAACACGCAATTCTGGTTAAACTATTAATCAGCAACAAAAAATTAATAACTATGTTCCACAGAATCTCTCTGACAAGACCAAGGAGGCATAATGAAGCCCTCTCAAGGGTCCCTTCAAGCACCCTTTATATTTGAAAAATACATTGTGAATCTACTTTTAAGTTATAAGGAAGCCATTGTTATAATATCCTAAGGCAAAAGGTCCCCTCAAGTTTTCAGTTTTAACAAATCAAACTTTGAAGATACTGTCGTATCTTGGACAAAACTTGAGCTCAAGATAAAGGCTAGGAGAAACTCAATTATAACTTTAGAAACAATCACTGAACCATCAGAAGAAAGTAATCCATAAATGAGGTAAAGATTTTCCTCTACTGCCTGAGTTGACAATAATATTACCCATCTGGGGCAGCATAATTGCTTTTTTAAAAAAGAAAGAAAAACAAAACCTTCCCTAATTTCTTACCCATGTGCTCAAAGTCCTATTCCTGGGTGACTACAGAAGACATCCTTTTCTGTCCTCCTTTCCATCAGTGAAAAAAAAAAAGGGGAGAGGGTGAAGTGTGGTGGAGAAACTCCTACTCTCTAATAGGAATTGGTAAAGAGAATAGCTACAGCAAGCCACTCTCTCCTCAAAGACACAAAATTACTCTTTACTACTTAAGTGAAACCATGATTATTCCCAGGTAGATAAGAATACCTCTGCCTTGAGTTTGATATAAAGAATGTGATCTTTCCATTCTAAAGGGAAGTTTACTATAGTTTTTCGGGGTCTCTGGAGGTCTAGATCAGATACCCATCTGCTCCTTTGGGACTTGCTCTTAATACTATTCAACAGCTTCCCCAACGCCTACATTGTAGTGGCCCAAGTGCTTATGCAAATTCATATTTTATGGTGGCTTTCTGAGTCCTAGACGGGAGAGAACACAAATTTCTATACCTGTATTTCAGGGGGGTCAAGTCTCACTAGAAATGAGCTCAGGTAAGTCTCTGTTCTCAAAGTATCAGTCAAAAATGAAATAAGAAAACACTGTTCTCATTATTAAGAAATAGAAATACCAACAGAATCAATTACATAGCACTGTCAAGAGTAAACTGTAATAAAAAAATTTTAATTAAGTAGATCAGTCATATTACTAATGGGACAGTCCACAGCCCAGAGAAGTGGTCAAGCTACTAAAGTCAAGTAACCTTAGCAAGAATGTCAGACACGTCCACCCATTTGCTACTCTGACATAAAAGTGCATTTAATATCACTGTACTATAATTATATCTTAATTGAAAACTTCTCCTTCCAAAGGATTTTCTAGATGCCAGTATAATTTTACTAATAAAACCTGCCTGAATTACTAAATAGCAAGGATTTATTTGTACTATGACAATGATTATATTAGCAAAAACCCTACTATGGACCAAGTAAAGAAAAAAAATGAACTGTGGCTCAATTTTTTAAAAGTTTTATACATTTGAATAACATCTTACAAAATTAAAATTTTCTCCAAGTTTCCAAACACATACTGCTATCTTACAATCAATTCGCCTTGTGTTGTTTTGAAAGCTATTTGCTAGTAATAATCCCAAGAACCAGACGGAACTCCTTAGTACCCTTGTTTAGTTGTCAAAGTTTCACTAGAGCCCAAACAATAAAATTTTAAGAGTAGGAACTTTCTGAGAAGACTAGAAATAAAATCATAAGCTAATATAGGGCTCTACAGTTCTGTCTGTAAATGTGTCAAAAATTCACGCATCTCGGGGCGCCTGGGTGGCACAGCGGTTAAGCGTCTGCCTTCGGCTCAGGGCGTGATCCCGGTGTTGCGGGATCGAGCCCCACGTCAGGCTCCTCTGCTATGAGCCTGCTTCTTCCTCTCCCACTCCCCCTGCTTGTGTTCCCTCTCTCACTGGCTGTCTCTATCTCTGTCGAATAAATAAGTAAAATCTTTAAAAAAAAAATTCACCATCTAAACTAGGCCTATTACAAAAAGAGATGGTTTTGTCACCCAGTTCCCAGGAAATGTGATGACAAATGATATAAGGCCCACTAAGGGCTCTGAAAAATCAAGATGTTACCTAAGTAGAAAAAGGTGCTACATCCAGATTAAAGGTAATTCTCACCTGGATAAGCCCAGATGTGCTTGAACTGGGTTTACGTTTATAGGCCACAAGCTTCCCTGCAGGAGAAAGCCCTGCATAAAAAGGCAGACCTTTGCCTCCATGTAATCTCTCCCTCACTGAATCCAGGGCATCTGTCTGCACAGGAGAGATATCATCCATTTTCCCAGGGGATAATGGACCATCAGGAGTCTCTGATCCAGATTTCTCAGCCATATCATCTTGGTCTTGGCATGATGGCATAGAGATTTTCACACGAGAAGAATAAACAGGAGGGTTCTTCTCACCCCGGCTCTTTCGCTGAGAAGCCAATTCAATGATGAAGCTGCCCACCTTAAGTGACTGTGGCATGTTGCTATTGATGTGCTGGGATAAGATGCTCAAAATCTTGTTCCTATCCTCCTCCCAGTTGCAGTCTGAGATGATTTCTATCAGTTTGGTGGGACCACCTGGTGACCTCTGATGCACGTAGGAGGCAGAGGATTCCCCTTCATTGCAGGAAGACTTCCAGCTTTTTTCTGATAAGGAATTGAAAGATATTTCTGCATCACAGCATTTTGCACTGAACGTCAAAATATTTTTATTTTCCCCAGTTTTCAGAAAAGTGATTAACGGCACAGAAAATGAGCAGTTGCCCAGTGTCTGAATCCCATGTACTTTTCAGTGGTCATTTAACAACTCACAATTTGGGACTTTTCCATGAAAAAGAAATATTCCAGGGAATCAGACTATAATAGGATGTCCTGCTACCTGGGGTCGCTAATAAAAAGAAAGTCCCACCTTAAGACTGCTCTAAAAAGACATGACTATCTGCAAACAAAGCAGGACCTACAACCAAGGTTAAGATTTGATAATAGTTTAGTGTTCTGCTATCCATACAGGAAAAGCAAAAAAAAACACTTGCAAGATGCTTTGTAACATGTGATAGGTAGAGTCAATACTAAAATAACAAGAGAGAGAATACTGTAATTAAAAACTGTGTTCTACTTCTAGTTTCTACTGCAAATACTTCTGAATTACTTCTGTGACTCTAGATATGACTGCTCCATTTCTATATTACGTGCAGATTATTTAGCTAACCGGGTATCTATATTCATGACAACATGTTAACTGGATGTCTATTTCACTGGACACCGAGATTTCTACAACACAGTCTCCCAACCAATGTGCTAATTACAAGTACGTCAGGATACAGATGCCCTCAGCCTTCAAGGCTGTGTTCTCAGACAGGTTCTCTCCACCCCAGCAGCCTCCCCCACATACCACAGTATGCTATAGAAACAATACCACTTTTCATGTGTATCAAGCCATTAAAAAAGAGGGGGAGGACACCCTTGGGTGGCTCAGTTAAATGTCTGACGATTTCGGCTCAGGTCATGATCTCGGGGTCCTGGGATCAAGCCTCACATTGGGCTCCACACTCAGCTGGGAGTCTGCTTGAGGATTCTCTCTCTCCCCCTTTCCCTCTGGCCCCGCCTCCCCTTACACTCTGTCTCTAAAATATTAATAAATCTTAAAAAAAGAGAGAGAATCACTAACCATATCCTAAGTGTCTCTTGCAATAACATGCCATATCAACACGAATGAATTTTATTTCTTAGGAGTGATAAAACAGACCAAATAATAGGAAAAGACGTCTCTATTTTTAGCAGAAGCTAGAAAAGGTGTAGCTAAAAATGTTTTAGTGTGTGTGCCCCCCATAATTATTTTAAAATGATTTAACTGAATTTTCAAACAGACCTTGCGATTTATCAGAATCATCCTCTAGGTCACAGGTGATTGGTTTCAAGGGCTGCTGTTCAGAATCAGGCTCCTAAAGAAGGGAATAAAACAAACACTTCAACACATAATTATTACCAATAGAGACTAGGACATAAACACTGAACCTCTCAAAGAAGGCTGAAAGAGCAGAAAGACTTAAGTGTCAACAGCTTCACAGCCACATGCACAGCTGCATTACTATCTTATTATATAAGCCTTGGCAAAAATAAGTAGCCTCGCTCTCTAATGTCCTTGACAGTAACTGAGTCACCAAGAAAAAAATTTAAACCACACTTTATAGTGTATTGTAGTAAAGAAGGAAAAATATTTGCTGTTTAATAGAACAAGCTTCAGTTAATGTGAAAATTCACCAATGCAGGTACATATCCTAATAATTACAGATAAATGATTTAATAAGAACCAGAAATGTTTAAACTTTTAAAAATTACTTCAGGGGCGCCTGGGTGGCTCAGACGTTAAGCGTCTGCCTTTGGCTCAGGGCGTGATCCTGGAGTTCTGGGATCAAGCCCCACGTCAGGCTCTTCCGCTGGGAGCCTGCTTCTTCCTCTCCCACTCCCCCTGCTTGTGTTCCCTCTCTTGCTGGCTGTCTCACTCTCTCTCAAATAAATAAAATCTTAAAAAAAAAATTACTTCAGCTTCAGAAAGAACAGTACTTTAAGTAACCTTAAGGGACTGTTCTCTAGAACAGGTATGCAGAGAAACTGATACACGTCACGTAAAATTTCTCTGCCCCACAAGAATTACTCCAAATTATTCTGATAGCAATTTAGATTCTAACACCAGCAACAGAGAAATGGAAGTTAAAAAGACAAATTACACAATATGTAAATCACCTTTACACTACAGTTCTCAGGACTAGACTGACATGAGCCCTGCTGCTGAAATGATGGGGATGGTGATGGTGACGGTTGTCTCTGTTCCTCTTTTTTTCGTTCGTATACTCGAACTCGGGCACAAGTCATCATACTCTCAAAGTACAAGTAGACTGGATCCTTGTCCTCTTCCCGAATCTGTAAGTTTCATAAAACAAAACATTCCATACACTGTGGGAAAAAACATCCTAGACTCCAAAAGTAAAAGAATGTTTAATCTTTATTTCTATTACAACATTTGATATTTTTAAATGCAAATTTTAGCAAATACAGTTAATATGTGCTAAATCTTGCAGTCAGAAAGGATCTGGTTCTCTATCAAGAAATCTCAGATCACACCAGAGCAGTGCTTCTCAAATTATCTGCAATGAGGACACATTTCTGAATTACCAGTCCAACACAGACCGATCCTTTTGTAAAATAAGTTTTTAGAAAAACAAATGACATGTAAAATACAAGCCCAAGTCCCTTATTAGATTTAATACATATAACATTATTCTATCAAGTATCCGTAAAAAGTTTCTGAATATTTACTCTCATTTTCTGTATTTATTTCATCATAACCTAGTTAACACGTAGTTTTGGATTAGCACCAAGACCACATCGAACAGCACTGCACTAAGGCATCTTTCTTCAAAAAAACTGAAGCCTGAAATGGATTTAATAATCAGAGATGCTTAAGCTCTTAACAGAAGCATTAGCTCTTTTACCTATCAATCTTCATAGTCATATACCAACTATTATTTAAATCCTTTACTGTTACTGTATATAAAGAAATCAGCTTTAAAAAGAGGAGTTGCTTCTTAAAACTCTTCTTAATGCTTTCCTACTAACAATATGTATGTACTATGCCTCAATTACTCAATATTCTACACTACAGGAAAAAAAAGGGTATCTTTAAAAGACTTTTGCTAGTCATGTTTAAAAACAAAAACACAACTTTACTGATCTTCCTGAAGAGAGATTTGGCTATCCTTAAAAATGGTAATTTTCAGTATATTTACTCTACTTTTAATGACATTTCTAAAGTGCCAGCAATTAAGCTGATTAAATAAGACAGACACTTATTACTTAAAAGCAAAATGATTCACACAATATAAACTGAAAATTTGGTTGAAATCCATTATCTTTACAAATGCTTTTGTAACTTGCAACAAAAGATGAAAATCTGGGCTTACCACAGGATTGGGTTTGGGAGTATATGCCCGTGCAGGTTTAATTCCAGTGAGCACTTTGCCCTTCACAGTAGTAGGTAAAACTTCTGGCTGAGGCAACAACAATGGCTTCATAGGCTCAATGACAGAAGGTGTTGGAATATAAACTGGCTCTGGATCTATTTCACCTTCTACTTTCACCCATAATGGGTAATGTCGAACAGGCTGTTCAGGCTCTGTTTCACATATAGCTTAACAAAAAGAAGGATAAGATTTTAAGTGACTTTGGAAACAAAAGTTCAGAGGCACTGCCAAAACAAAATGTGCTCCCTCACAGGAAGCAGTAACTCATTTAAACAATGGAACAGATGCCCCCTAAATACTCTTTAGCTGCCATCATACACCTTAATTTATTCATCTATTAACCAAATATTTGTTGAATACCTATTGTAAGTCAGACACTATTTTAGGAACTAGAGGGAACACAGCTATGAATAAAACAAAGTTCTTGCCCTCACTGTGAGAAAACAAACTTAACACGTAATATCAGGTAATGGTAAGTTCCACATAGTAAAATATAGCAGGGTAAGGGATGAAGAGTTAACAGGAGATGCTATTTATAAAGCATGATCAGAAAAGGCCTTCTCTGTAAACCTGAAAAGATAATCATTCTACACTACACTTTTTATTTTACAAATAAACCAAGTATTTATTGAGCCTTACTACGTACCTATTTTAAACACTTAATAAGTTTTCACTCATTTAACTGTCACAATAGCCCTTGAGACATTATTATTCCCATTTTGCAGAAGCTGAGGTTCAGAAGTCCAACAATAAGAGGCAGAACCAGGATCAAACCCCATCAATCTGGCTCCAGAGACACAGCTTTTACTATTGCCCTCTGACAACAAAATGTATTTATTCAAAGACAGCTGTGAGTGCCTGGGTGGCTCAGCTGGTTAAGCATCTGCCTTCCGCCAGGTCATGATCCCAGGGTCCTGGGACTGAGTCCCACACCGGGCTCCCTGGGGAGTCTGCTTCTCCCTCTCCCTCTTCCCCCTGCTCATGTGCGCTTGCTCTCTTTCTCAAATAAAATCTTAAAAAAAAAAAAAAAAAAAAGCCTCAACTCAGCATAGGAGCAAAAATATATCAGTGGAAAAGCAATGAAACCAGAGATGAAATCATTACTATCAAGGTCTACAAAAAGTAAAACAGGTATTATTTCATCAAATTAAATGGAAGATCTAGGTTTAAGAGGCAGCTGGCTTTATTCTCTAAGCAAACTGCCCATTCCCATAAAGAAGACAGCTAAAGAGAAACAAAGACTGTATTTTGCATTTTAATGGTCAGTCCTCAGAGAGGATGTAGCTGGTTCTAAGTCTAAAATCCAAAATCTTTGCCTACAGTCACATAAAATATGACTGAGCGTTCATATCTAATTCAAGCATTTAGCTCAATTATCGTAAAAAAGCTGAATCAAAATTGCAGCCTGATTTCATAAAGTCTATTTGCTCTGAACATGAAGACTCCACTAAAAAACAACTTTATCTAAAGGGTTCCTAAGGCTAACATCATTCAGAGCGTAACCACAAAATGCTGAATAAATATGTAAAGATTAAAATAGAGAGGAAAAAATTTTCAGAGCTAGAAAGTACTTGACCCAATTATTCTGCTAGTTAGCAGTCTGTGTAGGCAGATACGGTTAGGGATCCCTGGGGTAAAAAAAAGACCAGTCATAGCTCTAACTTATGAGAAGTCCTTTTAGGTCTTCAGCCATTTTGTGATCTATGCCCTACCTGCACTACTTGCCCAAGCACACCTCTTGAAGAACTTCTAGGTGTTGGAATTACAAAAAAAAAAAAAAATATGCAGTTAAGGATTTTAAGAGAACAGAGAGAATACAAAAACTAACAGTCTCTACCAGACCAGGAATTAGCCTAACCCTATCAGAGACAATAAATCAATGATAAAATTCCCAGTGCTGTTTCAAAAGTAAACATTGACCTAACACATACCACACATTCTTGAGTCATTTTTGCAGGATTCAAACCCTTTTGAGCACTCCAGCAGTGGACTAACTGGAACAGAGAACCGATGCCAATCCTTGCTGGCCCTCATGGCTTCCATCAACTAGGACCTGGATTCTGGCAACCAGGATGACTTTTGCCCCAATTCTATACAGACCTCTCCTTTGCCAAGCCCCTTCATGAATATGCATGCAACCTTAGCTTAAAACTTCCACAATTTTGTTGTTTGTGTGGACACTGGTTTAGGAAATAGTCCTGGTGTTCTTATTGGTAGCGAGTAAAACCCTTACTCTTTCCCTATTCTTTGGCTTGGTTGTGTCGTTTGGCTGGACAACCAGCAAGCAGCAAACTCAATTCTGGATAACATCTACTGTCCAACTTTTATAACCTAGTTCATTTACTCACATAATTCACAAAGGCTTCTAACACCCCAGTATTTATATATTTCAATGTTTACTATGGACCAGACTCTGCAGATATAATAATGAACAAGAATGACAAAAATCCCTGCCTTCGTGGAGCTTACATTTAAATTGGGGGAAGAGAGCAAGACAGGCAATAAACCAGACAAATAAGCAAAATATGTTGGATTGTGGTAACTGCTTATGAGGAAAGGAAAAAAAAAAAAAAAGCAGAGACAGGAAATAAGCAGTAATGTATAGTGAGTGAGCATGTATACTACATGTATACCACGTATTTAAGCAGTAATGTATAGTGAGTGAGCATGTATACTACATGTATACCACGTATTTTGAGGGGAGAGTGTTGAATTTTTAAAAGGGTAACCAGGGATGCCCTCACAATGAAGGTGGGTTATTAACAGAGGTTCTACTACTCATTTGATAACTTTATTTTCTAGTGTTGCTAATTAGTTCATACACATACTAATTCTACTACAAAAGCAAAGCTGCCTTCATGACAAACACTACAGATTTTGACCTCTTTCAAATCATCTTTAAGGCTTTTCTAAGCCTCCGTAAGCTAAGGATGGTACTAAGTAGAAGTCCCTTTTCAACTTTTTCTTTTGAAAATAGCTACAAAATACACAGTACAGTACTTCAGAAGAAAACCTCAAAGTATTTTAAGACATCTTAATCTCTCATAGGAAATCAAAGACAACTCTAAAGTTTCAACTGTGGATATATGGGAAAATGGTGTTCAGTAAACAGGACAGTTCATAAAAGGAGCTGATTGGGAAGGATATGTTCAGTTCTTTTTAGGGCATGTAAGACTGAAGTGTCAGCAACATAATCAAACAGGGCTCACAATAAAAATCAGAACCGTCAGGACACCTGGCTGACTCGGATGGAAGAACAGGTGACTCCTGATCTCTGGGTAAGGAGTTCGAGCCCCGTGTTGGGGCACAGAGATTAGCTAAACGAATAAATAAGAATTTAAAAAAAAAAAAAAGGATCAGAACTGTCACTGGCAGAGACTACATCTGAAACCATGAAAATGGACAGACTCCACACAAAGGCAAGAATGAACCAATTCCTTATACTTCATTAGCCGGCTGTGCACTTGATTCCTTTACACTGCTAGGGAGCAAAAATAAGCATTTCTCTGCTCCCCTTCACAATATACCAGGGATCCTCCTACCCTTCACCTAAAACCCAGAAAAAAAAAAGAGCTACCAAAGGCAGAATTAAGGGGAGAGCCAGAATAGCACATATCCACAGAAGCTTGTTTGAAGAAGAGTGGTATCCACTTATTTCTATTTAAATACTTCCTAATATTATCTCACCAAGGTCCTCTAACATTATCAATGTCTTCTGGGGTCTCAATAAGCCTTTTGTTCATGACACAACATTATGGCACATTTGTTATTGTGGCACTTAAAATTACAATAAATAGGGGCGCCTGGGTGGCTCAAGTCACTTAAGCATCTGCCTTCAGCTCAGGTCATGATCCCAGGGTCCTGGGATTGAGCCCCAGGTTGGGCTCCCTGCTCAGCAGGGAGTCTGTTTGTCCCTCTCCCCCTACCCCCACCATGCTCATGTTCTCTTCCTCTCAAATAAATAAAAATCTTTTTAAAAAATTAGAATAAATACGTATTTACAGATTTCCCACATACCTGTTTTTGTCAAATTGAGAGTAACCTCTTAGAGATGGACTTCATTTTAATTGTCTATATCTTACCTCCTGTCACTCTTAGCAGGGTTCACAGCAGTTGCTCCAGAAATGTATAGTTAGACGCAAAAGTCCTAGAGACTGCTATGCTAATAATCAGCATACTATATTCCTCTCCCTCCCATTTTTGTATGTGTTTTAAGCCTTTTTATTGTGAAATGTAATATCCAGTAGGTACAAAAACAATGTATATGAAACTTAAAAAATATTAACAAGTATATACCCATGTAAACACTACGCAGGTCAAGAAATGAAACACTGCTACCAACCCCAGGAGCCCTTGCATGCCCTTTCTCAATCACAATTCTTTCCCACAAGAAAAATCACTTAAATGAGAGTCACTTCTCCACTTTCCTTTTTTAAAGCCAAAGTATACACCCCTAAATTTTGCCTGATTCTGAAATTTATATAAATGTAACCTCAGAAATATAATATTTTGCCTACATTTTCTCTTCATTCAACATTGTATTTGTAAAATGCAACTATGCTATTGCACATACCTAAATAATGCATTTATTTTTACTATGATGTACAGTACTCTGAATATTCATACTATTGTTTATTCATTCTACTATTATTAAAATATCTGGGGTTGTTTTCAGGTTGTAGCTACTGTGAATCATGGTATCATAAATAATCCTAAAAAATGCAGTTCTGATTAGTTTGAAGTCAAACTATTAGATCAAGGGCATGTGAATCATCGACTTTAATAAATATTGCCAAACTAGTTCCCCAAGTAGTTATACCAATTCACATTTCCATCAGCAGTGTATGAGAGTTCCTGTTCATCAACATTTGATATTATCATAAAATTTTAATTGTAACATTCTGGCAGGCATGCAGTGGAATCTTGCTGTGGATTTACTCTGTACTTCTCTGACCATGAATGAGATGTTCAACACCCCTCTTCATGAAGTACCTCTCGAAGTCTTGCCCATTTTTTATGGGACTGTTTAATTCTGATTAATTTATAGACCTCTCTACATATTCTGGATACAGATTCTTAGTCAGACATTGCAAATATCTGTTCTCTCACCATAGCGTATATTTTCACTTGTTTAATGTTTTAAAGACCTAAATTTCTCATTTTAATCTGTAAGGAATGTTTTCTCCTGTCATGCTTAAAAAATCTTTTCCTAGGGACACCTGGGTAGCTCAGTCGGTTAAATGTCTGCCTTCAGCTCAGGTCATGATCCCAGAGTCCCGGGACGGAGTCCCACATCATGCTCCTTGCTCAGTGGAGAGCCTGCTTCTCCCTCTGCCTGCTGCTCCCCCTGCTTGTGAGCTCTCTCTCTCTGACAAATAAATAAAAACTTAAAAAAATAATAATACAAATCTTGAAAATGAACATTTAAAAAAAAGAAATCTTTTCCTAATATGAGATCATACATATATTCTTCTATTATCTTCTGAAAGTTGTATTATTCAGCTTTCCACAATTAGGTCTATAATCTCACGGAAATTATTTCTAGGTATAGTGAGGAATAAATCAAGTTTCCTTCTTTCCCATATGAATATTCAATGAGCCTACCACAATTTAAAAAGGTCATCCTTTCCATATTCCTCTGCCAATTAAGTGTCCATACATGTCTGAATCCATTCTACTGACGGATTCACTTTATACCCAAGCCAGTATCACCCTGTATTATACGTGGTCATTTTACATGTTTTGACATCCAATACAGCAAATTCTCCCACTCTGTCACTGTTCAAGATTGCCCTGGCTATTTCTAGGTCCTTAACATTTTGAAATAAATTTAGATTTTTAAAAATATTTTATTTATTCTGAAAGAGAGAGCGAGTTTGGACCAATGGGGGAAGGGGCAGAGGGAGAGGGAGAAGACGACCCCCACAGAGCAGGGCTCATCCCAGGACCCCAGGATCATGACCTGAGCTGAAGGCACGCACCCAGCCGACTGAGCCACCCAGGCACCCCTCCAAATAAATTTTAGATTTGGCTTTTGAAGTTTCATATAAAAAGCTGTCACGATTTTGATTAGGACTGCAATGAAATTACAAATAAAAATGAGAAGTGACCCCTTTATAAATACTCAGTTTCACTTGCTTCCCCCCACACCCCCAATCAAGAATGGACATTGAGAGGATTCTAGGAAGATTAAAGAACAGGTAGCACCAGGAAATCTGCCCATTCATATAAGATATAAAAGACACTGAAGAAAAACAAACAGTGCCTAAGGGACCTACCACAGATAATTAAGAAGACCAACATAGACATGATGGGAGATGGAGAAAGAAAAGAGAGGATGGGGCAGCACAGTGATTTGAAGAAATAATGGCTGAAAACTTCTGAAATTTAAGGGCAGACATAAATATAAATATCCAAATAGCGCAATGGAACTCCAAGACGAACTCAAAGAAACCCACACTGAGATACATTAAAATCAAACTTTCGAAAGAGAAAGACCAAGAGGGAACCTTGAAAGCAACAAGAGAAAAACAAAGGGGATCCTTAACAATATGTGCAGATTACTCACAAGAAATTTTGGGAGCCAGCGGACAAGGGGCAAATATATTCAGAGCCTAGAAGAAAAAAACTATCAACCAAGAATCCTACATTTCGGACAAAACTGCCCCACAGAGTGAGGAAAAAATTAAATTCCCAGATAAATAAAAACTGATGAAGTTCATGACCACTACACCTACTTGCAAGAAATATTCAAAGGAGTTCTGCAATATGAAATGAAAGGACACTAGACAATAACTCAAAGCCATATGGAAAAATAAAGATCTCACTAAAGGTAAACACATTGGCCATTATAAGTTAGTATTATTATACCAATGATCTGTAGATGTACTTTTGGTTTCCTACACGATTTAAGAGACTAATACATTTAAAGAAAAAAAAAACATTATTAGTGTAAAAGCTACTATAACTTTGGTTTGTAACTCCAAATTTTGTTTTCTAGACAATTTGGAAGATTAATAATTTTTTTAAAATTTTAGTTTATCTTTTCGAGCACTTTTAAAGTTGTAAAACTGTGACATCAGCAACTGAAAGGCGTAGGGATGGAGTTGTAAAGGAGAGTTTCTGCATATTATTGAAGTTAAATTACATAAATTCAATTTAGAGTCTTACAAATTTAGGATGTTAAATGTAATCCCATGGTAACCACAAACGAAACAGTTACACAATACACACTGAAGAAAATGAGAAAAGAATTTAAACAATTCACTACAGAATACCTACTAAACACAAAAGAGAATAATGCAGAAAATAAGGGCCAAAAAGGCTTCACGCCACATACAGCAAATACACAATGAATAAGAAAAAGAAAGCACAGGGGCTCCTGGGTGGCAAAGCAGTTAAGCGTCTGCCTTCGGCTCAGGGCGTGATCCTGGCATTATGGGATCGATCCCCACACATCAGGCTCTTCCGCTATGAGCCTGCTTCTTCCTCTCCCACTCCCCCTGCTTGTGTTCCCTCTCTGGCCAGCTGTCTCTATCTCTGTCAAATAAATAAAATCTTTAAAAAAAAAAAAAAAAAAAAGCACAATGACAGAAGTTCCTCCTAGGAGTCATTATTTTAAATGTAAACAGATTAAATTCTCCTCATTAAAGACAGACTGGAAGAACCGATAAATACCCATGATCTAATTATAACTTGTCTACACAAGACCCAAGATCCAAAGACACAAAAAAGTTGAAAGCGAAAGGTTAGGAAAAGATATTTCCCGAAAATAATAACCAAAAGAGAGTGGGGGTGGCTACACTAATATCAGACAAAATAAATACTAAATAAAAAAAAGTTGGGCCACCTAGTTCAGTAGGTTAAGTGTCAGAATCTTGGTTTTGGCTTGGGTCATGATCCCTGGGTCATGAGATCGAGCTCCACTCTGGACTCAACACTCAGCGTGGGATATGCTTGATATTCTCTCCCACACCTCTGCCCCTCCCCTCACTTGTTCGCTTTCACTCTCTCTCAAAATAAATAAAATCTTAAAAAAAAAAAGGTTGCAAGAGACAAAAAAGAACATTATGTATTAATAAAAGTTCCAATACATTCAGAATAAGTAACAATTATAAACATGAGTATACCTAATGACAACTCATCAAAATACATGAAGCAAAAAATAACAGAATTAAAAGCAAAAATACACAGTTCTGCAATAATAGCTGGAGACTTCAAAATCCCATTCACGATAATGGATAGAACGATCAGACAGGGGCGCCTGGGTGGCACAGCGGTTAAGCGTCTGCCTTCGGCTCAGGGCGTGGTCCCGGCGTTATGGGATCGGGCCCCACATCAGGCTCCTCCGCTATGGGCCTGCTTCTTCCTCTCCCACTCCCCCTGCTTGTGTTCCCTCTCTCGCTGGCTGTCTCTATCTCTGTCGAATAAATAAATAAAATCTTTAAAAAAAAAAAAAAAAAGAACGATCGGACAGAAAATAAATAAGGAAAGAGAGGACTCGACATAATAAACCAACTACATCTAACAGGCATAAACAGAACACCTTACCCAACCACAGAATACACATTCTTCTCAAGTGCATATGGGACATCTTCTGGGATAGATCATATGTTAGGCCACAAATTAAGTCTGAATGGATTTTAAAAGATAGGTAGCAGGCAAATTATCTTCTCTGACCATAACAGAATGAAGTCAGAAATCAGTAACAAAAGGAACACTGAAAAAACACAAAACTGTGGAAATTAAACAACACACTTTTAAGCAATCAATGGATTAAAGAAGAAATCACAAGAGAAATTAGAAGATACTTTGAGACAAAGGAAAACAAAAATAGAACATACCAAAAAAAAAAAGTGGTTCTGTAAGAAAAATCTAGTAGCTCTAAATGCTTACATTAAAAACCATGAAAGACCTCCCAAATCAACAACGTAACTTTACAACTTAATGAACTAGAAAAGAGGAACAAAGCTAAATAAAAAAAACAATAAAGATTAGAACAGAGATAAGTGAAATACATAATAGAAAAATAAAGACAATCAGTGAAACCAAAAGTTGGTTCTTCAAAGAGATCAACAAAACTAGTATACTTTTACCTAGACTAAGAAAAAAAAAAAGACTCAGACTGCTAAATCCAAAATGAAACCAACCAATTCTACAGAAATAAAAAAAGATTAGAAGAGAGTACTATAAACAATTGTAAATCAACAAACTGGACAACCTAAATGAAATGAACAAATTCCTAGAAATATAAAACCTACCCAGGGAAACAGCCAATCAGAACAGACCTAAAACTAGTAAGGAGACTGAGTCACTAATCAAAAACCTACCCAAAAAGCCCTGGATCTGACAGCTTCACTGGTAAAATTGACTAAATATTTAAAGGACTAGTATCTCAAATCATTAAAAAACTTTCCAAAAAACTGGAAAAAAGGGTAAATTTCCCAACTTATTCTATGAGGCCAGCATTACTCTGATACCAAAGCCAAAGACATTTAACAAAAAACTACAGACCAATATCCTTTACAAACACTTTTGAAAAATTCCTCAACATAATACCTAGCAAACAAGATTCAGCAGTATAGTAAAAGGACTATACACCATTACCAAATGAGATTTACTCCTGGAATCCAGGGAAGGTTCAACATATTAAAATTTATCAATATAATATGCCACATAAACAGAATGAAGGTTAAAAAAAAACCCACAAGATTGATCATCTTAGGAATAAGGCAAAAATGCCCACATTCACCACTTCTATTCAATACTGTACTGTAAAAGTTTGACTCAGAGAATTTGGTAAGAAAAAGAAACAACAGGCATCAAAATTAAAAAGAACAAATAAAATGATCTGTTTCAAGGTGGTATAATTTTATATGTAGAAAACACTAGGGGCACCTAGGTGGCTCAGTCACAGTTAAGCACCTGCCTTTTGCTCAGGTCATGATCTCTGGGTCCTGGGACAGCGCTCCACGTACGGCTCCCTGCTCCACCCTTTCCCAACCTCCACCTCGTGCGTGCTCTCTCTCTCTCTCTCTCTCAAACCACCCCCCCCAAAGATCGATCCCTCTCTCTCTCTCTCACACACACACACACACACACAGTGAAAATAAATGAATTCAGCAATGCAGCAGATACAAAGTCAACAAACATCTTGCATTTCTATTCACCAACAATAAACAATCTGAAAAGGAACTTAACAAAAATAATTCCATTCCAGTAACAACAACAAAAAAATAAAATACTTAGAGATTAACTTAAGGAAGTGAAGACTTACACAATTACAACTATGAAACATTTCTGAAAGAAATTAAACACAACAGAAACAGAAGCACATTTCATGCTCATGGATTGCAAGATTTAACATTACTAAAATGTCAATACTACCCCAAAGCAATCTACAGATTTACTGCAATCCCCATCAAAATCCCAATGACATTTTTTGCACAAATAGAAAAATCCATTCTAAAATTCATATGGAATCTCAATTCATATGAATAGCCAAAAAAAATCTTGAAAACTAATGAAACTGGAGTACTCACACTTTGATTTCAAAACTTCCTACAAAGCTACCATAATCGAAACAGTGTGGGACTGGCATAAAGGCAAACAAACAGACCAATGCAACAGAGAGCCCAAAAACAAACTCTTGCTTATAACAGTCAATTAATTTTTGAACAAGGGTGCCAAGACCATTCAGTGGGGATAGGGACAGTCTTTTCAACAAATGATGCTTGGAAGTGCTAGGTATCCACACGCAAAAGAGTGAAATTGGACCGTTACATAACACCACATAAAATTAACTCGAAATGGATCAAGGACCTAAATTTAAGACCTAAATCAATAACACTCTTAGAAGAAAAAACAGAACAAAAGCTTCATGACACTGGATTTGGCAAACATTTCTTGGATACAACATTAAAGGTACAGCTAACAAAAGAGAAAAAGACAAGTTAGATTCATGAAGATTTTTAATTTGTTGTATCAAAAGACAGTAAACAAAAAGTAAAAAGGCAACCCACAGAATGGGAGAATTATTTGGTAAACACATTTTGATACACAAAATACAGGAAGAACTCCTAAAACTCAACAACAACAACAAAAACAACCCAATTCAACAATGAAGAGAGAATGTGAATAGGCATTTCTTCAAAGAAAACAAATGGCCAATATGCACATAAAAAGATGCTCAACACCGCTAATCATGAGGGAGCTACAGATCAAAACTATGAGGAGATACCACCTCACACCTCACAAAGTGCTGGTGAGGATGTAGAATATTTAGAACCCTTGGGCACTGTTAGTGGGAATATCATACAGTATAGATGCTATAGGAAACAATAGGACCATTACTCAAAAAATTAAAAACAGAATTACAATATGATCAAAAAAATTCCACTTCTGGATATAGACCCAAAAAAATGAAAGCAGGGTCTCAAAAAGGTATCTACACAGCAGCATTTATTCATAATTGCTAAAACAAGGAAGCAACCAGAGTGTCCATCATCAATGGATGGATGGATAAGCAAAATGTGGTTCAGGCATCGATGGAAAATTATTCAGCCTTTAAAAAGGAAGGGAATTCTACAATAAGCTGTAGCATCAATGAACCCTGAGGATATAATATTAAGTGAGATGAACCAGTCACAAAAAGACAAATATTGAGTAGCCAAATCATAAAGGCAAAGTAAAATGGTGATTGTCAGAGGCTAATGGATTCACAGTTTCAGCTTTATAACATAAGGAAAGTTATGGTGATAATGGGTATTACATAACAATGTGAATGTATTTAATACCATTGAACTGTGCACTTGAAAATGGTTAAGATAGTGAAGTTTATGTTGCGTGTATTCTACAATAAAAAAGTGTTTTTAAAGAATGGATGCTGAGTTTTCATCAACTTTACAGCATTTGCTGGTATCATAAAATTTCTCTCCTTTAATCTTGTTAATGTGTTTTTAAACCTATTATTTTAAGTAACACTGTATCCCTGTGTAAAGATAAATAAAAATTTAATTTAGATTTTATAATAAATTTCCCATTTTTTCAGTATTAAACAGCCAGCAACAGTCCTGTAAGTAAACCTGTTTTTCCTTTCTTTTACAGCTTTACTGATCTATAACATATAATAACACACATACAACTTGATGAACTCTAACGTACATATACCCCTGTGAAACCATCACAACAATTAAGACAGTGAAGGTAACCATCAACTCCCAAGATTCCCTTGTAATTTTAACTGGATAACCTCTTTATAATCCATCTATCCCTCTGCCTCCAACACCCATGCCAACCCTGTCTAGGCAACCACTGATCTATATATTAGTTTGCATTTAATTTTTTTTTAACATAGATAGAACAGAAATGTTAACTTGGGGAGAAGGTTGAAGCCAACTGCTTATCATTCGGTATAATTATTCTGAGACCGATCCTTGTTGTTGAGTGTATCAATAGTTTGTTTCATCTTATTGGTGAGTAGTATTCCACTGCCTGTATCTATACCAAATGTCTTTATCCATTCATCTATTAACGGACACCTAAGTTGTTTGCAATTTTCCTGCTATTACCAATAAAGCTGTTATGAGTACCGACATACAAGATTTTATGTGACATACATTTTCATTTCTGCTGAATAAATACAAACAAGTGAAATGACTGTTGTATGACGGACATATTTTTAACATTTTAAGAAACCACCAAACTATTTTCTAAAGTGACTGTATCATTTTACATTCCCACCAGTTATGCATGAGAGTTCCGTTTGCTCTATATTCTCATCAGCATAAAGGTATATGGTAGTATCTCCTTGTCGGTTTTATTTAGCTGGGTACAGTGTACTTTATTGATGGAAAATAACAAGACAGGATCCCTAAGTCCCTCCCCTACTCCAAGGAATCTGGGATGAAACTGTGTAGAGGTTGACACATTCTCAGCGAGCTGGGGGAGGAGTTGGGGTAAGTATCCTCCACCTCTCTCTTCCTCTTGCTCTCGCTGGGACTGTTAGTCCAGGGGGCTCTTACTCCTTGGAGGCCATGCAGACCATAAGGTCCACCACCTGGTTACTGTAGCCAAATTCATTCTCGTACCAGGAAACGAGCAAAGGTGGAAGAGTGGGTATCAGGGTGCAGGAGTGGGTGCAGGAGACAATCTCGTCCTCATTGTGGCCCAGGATGCCCTCTGAGGAGGCTCTCCAAAGCCTGTTTACTCCAACCTTCACTATTGTGTCTTGCGGACAAGGCTGGCACTGCACCAGAAGATGAGGCTATCTGTTGATCGGGGAGGAGAGGAGAGCCTCCTAGTGGCTTTAATAAGCATTTTTTTTTAAAGATTTTATTTATTTATTTGACAGAGATAGAGACAGCCAGCGAGAGAGGGAACACAAGCAGGGGGGAGTGGGAGAGGAAGAAGCAGGCTTCCAGCAGAGGAGCCCGATGTGGGGCTCGATCCCATAACGCCGGGATCACGCCCTGAGCCGAAGGCAGACGCTTAACCGCTGTGCCACCCAGGCGCCCCTTAATAAGCATTTTTTAATGACTACTGAGACCTTTTCATATGCTTGATCTTCTGTATGTGTACCTACTATTAAACGTCTTTTCATTTTTTTTGTTCATTTTTTAAATTATGTTGACTGCCTTCTGAGTTTTTGGTATTTTGAAATAAATTTTAAGAATTCTTTATTAGAGACAGGGCCACCTGGGTGGCACAGTCAGCTGGGCATCTGACTTCGGTTCTGGTCATGATCTTGGGGTCCTAGATCCGGCCCTGAGTCTGGCTCCCTGCTCAGCAGAGTCTGCTTCTCCCTCTCCCTCTGCCCCTCCCACAGCTTGTGCTCTCAAATTAATAAATAAAATCTTTAAAAAAAAAATTCTTTATTACAGATACAAGTCCTATGTTGGCTGGATGTTTTTTATAGTATTTCTCTTAGTTTATGGCTTGTCTTTTAATTTTAACAGTCTTCTGAAGCAAATCTTTTAAGTTTGAGGAATTCAATTTCATTACATTTTTTTACATTTACAATCATGGTTTTGGTGTCCTATTTTAAAAATCTTAATGAGCCACAGGTCACAAAGGATTTTTTTTTATTCTTCTATACATTTTATACTTTAAAGCACTTATATTAAAGCACTTATATTTAATCTAAGGCATTAACTCTTGAGATAATTTTTATATATAATGTAAAGTCATGACTGAGATTCTCATTTTATTTTTGGAGGCAGGAGAGCGCAGTTTCTAGCTATCAAATTGCTCCAGATCCATTTGTTGAGAAGATCATCATTTCTTCATTAAACTGGCTTGGCATTGTGCCAAAAATTCATTGCATGCATTGGCCTTGTATTTTTGTGAATCAATTTCTGAATTCTCTTCTCTGTCTCATTGATCTATAAGTCTTTATCCCAAATACTTGAGCTTTACATTAAGTCTTAAAATCAGGTAATGTAAGTCTACCAACTATGTTCTTTATCGAAATCGTTTGTCAAACAGCCATTCTCAGTTCCTTGCTTTTCCATATAAATTTTACAAACAACTTGAAAATTTCTACCAAAAAACCCGCTGGGATTTTCACTGGACAGGCATTTATTTCTGAAGATTTATTTATTTGAGAGAGAGCGAGAGAGCGAGTGGGAGAGAGCATGAGAGCAGGGTAAGGGGCAGAGGGAAAAAGGACTCCCAGCTGAGCAGGGAGCCCGATGCAGAGCTCAATCCTGGGACTTGATCATGACTTGAGCCGAAGGCAGATGCTTAACCAACTGAGCACCCAGGTGTCCCATGAAGAGCATTTATTTAGTTATAAATCAATTTGTGGAGAATTATGTCTTACCAAGAGAGTCTCCAAATGTACAAAAACAGTCTACCTCTCCATTTATTTAGGTCTTTTTAAAAAGTGCTCTCAGGGCGCCTGAGTAGCGCAGTCGTTAAGCATCTGCCTTTGGCTCAGGGCGTGATCCCGGCGTTGCGGGATCGAGTCCCACATCGGGCTCCTCGGGTGGGAGCCTGCTTCTTCCTCTCCCTCTCCCCTGCTCTGTTCCCTCTCTCGCTGGCTGTCTCTATCTCTGTCAAACAAATAAATAAAACCTTTAAAAAAATAAATAAATAAAAAGTGCTCTCAACGTTTTGTAGTTATTAACAAAAGGTCTTAGGCAACTTTTGTCAGATTTATCCTTAAGTGTCTGATCTACTTGGATGCTATTTTAAATGGTACTTTTTATTTCAATTTCCAGTTCTTATTGGCATATATGCAAATATATTGTCTACTGATATTACTGTATGCTATAAACCCGTTAAACTAACATAGTTCTAGTAGTATTTTTGTAGACTCCTCAGGATTTTCCAGGCTATGAATAAAACCAATTTTACCTCTTTCTTTCCAATCTGGATACATTTTCTTTTTCATGCCTTACTGCACTGGCTAGGACCTCCAACACAATTTTAAACAGACATGACAAAAGAGGACATTTTCCTCATTTCTAAATCACTGGGGAAAAGCAGTCTTTCACAATTAATATGTTGTTTGTGGAGTTTTTCATAAATGCTCTTCATCGGATTGAGAAAGTTTCCTTCTATTATACTTAAGAATTTTTACCAGAAATGGATTGTCAATTTTTAAAAACATCTATTGAAATGATAATATGGGAACACCTGGGTGGCTCAGTTGGGTTAAGTGTCTGCCTTCTGTTCAGGTCATGTTCCCGGAGTCCCAGGATTGAACCCTGGATTTAGGCTCACACGGAGCTTCCTGCTCAGCGGGGGAGACTGCTTCTCCCTCTCCCTCTCCTCCTTCCCCCAAGCGTGTGCACACGCACACACACTCACTCTCTCCCTAATAAATAAAATCTTTTTTAAAAAAAGAAATGATGATATGGCCCTTTTTATTTAAGTCTATTATGGTAATGGTGAACAACACTGATTATTTTCAAATGTTGAATCAACAAGGCACCACTGGCGTAAATCCCACTTGGTCATGATATATTATTCTTTAAATATATTCCTGGATTTATGTTAAAATTGTATTTATGATCTGTACATATGTTCACGAGGGACAGTACTTTACCATCTTCTTGTAACATCTTTTTCTGGTTTGAGCATCAGGTTTATGTTGGTCTCATAGAATGAGATCATTTTATGGAAGCATTTACATAAAATGGGCATTATCTCTTCCTTAAATGCTTCAGAATTCACCAGTGAAGGCATCTGGACCTAGAATCATTACCGTGAAGTTTTTCACTACAAGTTCATATGTATAGGAATAAGCAGTTACTTATTTCTTCTTGAGTGAGCCTGGCAGCTTTGTGTCTAACACAGAGTTTTGTCATTTCATCTGTCTAATTTACTGGCATTAAACTGTTCTCTACTAACCTTTGAATATCTGTAGTAATGTCACTCTTCACTCCTGATATTGATAATTTGTGTGTTCTCCTTTTTTCCTAATCAGCTATAAATTTCATTATCTTCCCTTTACATAGTTAACTTGTAGACGTCTCCAACAAACTCTAAGTGGGCTAAGAAAGCAGGAATGTCATGTTTTATCCCTTCTCTTGGTACCACCCACAGTAGCTAAAGCACAATGCCTTTAAATCAGCAGCAGTACTTTTTTTTTTTTTAACAAACAAAAGGGCAAACAGATTATCATCAGATGAAGGCCAGATTTCAAAAATCATATTTTAAACAACAGAAAAAAACATGAAGACTTTCAAGTCAGAAAAACTTGGGTTCAAATCTCTACCACTCCCTTAAAACCAAGCTGACCTTGGGGAATAAGTTACATGAACTCTCTAAACACTCAATTAGTGCATTTGTAAAATGGAGAAGCCTTCTTATAACAGGTTGTAAGATTTAAATGATATAACGTTCACAGAGTGCTCTGCATAAAGAGGGATAGCCCACAGACCATGAAAAGATGTACAACACCACTCATCATCAGGTAAATGCAAATCACAACTACAATGAGATATCACCTCACACCTGTCAGAAAGGCTGAAATCAAAACCAAAAAAAACAAGTGTTGAAGACGATGTAGGGGAAAAAAGGAACCCTCTTGCACTGTTGCTAGGAATGTAAACTGTTGTAGCCACTCTGGAAAACAGTACAGAGGTTCCTCAAAAGGCTAAAAATAGAACTACCCTATGATCCAGGAATCACATTACTGGTTATTTACCCAAAAATTACAGAAACACTAAGTCAAAGGGATCCATGCACCCCTACGTTAAAAGCAGCATTATTTACAATAGCCAAATTTAGGTACACAGCCCAAGTGTCCACTGACTGACGAATAAAGATGTGGTATATGTATACAATGGAATATTATTCAGCCATAAGAAAAAATGAAATCTTGCCATTTGCAATAACATGGATGGACTGAGAGAGTATAATGCTAAGTGAAATCAGTCATTCAGAGGAAAACAAATATCATATGATCTCACTCATATGCGGAATTTCCTAAACAAAACAAATGAGCAAAGGAAAACAAAAAAGACAAACCAAGAAACAGACTCTTAACTATAGAAAACAGATGGTTATCAGAGAGGAAGTTGGGGGGGGGAGGGAAATAGGGGATGGAATTAAAGAGTACACTTATCGCAATGAAAAAATAAATTTTTTTAATCCAGTGTTAATTACTGATGATGATGATCTCTTTGACATCAAACTGATTTTAAATACTTCCCAGGCAAAGTTGTTTCTCTTTAAAAGAGTTCATGCCAGCATGGTACTGGCACAAAAACAGACACATCGACCAATGGAACAGAATAGAGAACCCAGAAATGGACCCTCGGCTCTTTGGGCAAACTAATCTTTGATAAAGCAGGAAAAAACATCCGGTGGAAAAAAGACAGTCTCTTCAATAAATGGTGCTGGGAAAATTGGGACAGCTACATGCAAAAGAATGAAACTTGACCACTCTCTCACACCATACACAAAAATAAACTCCAAATGGATGAAAGACCTCAATGTGAGACAGGAATCCATCAAAATTCTAGAGGAGAACATAGGCAACAACTTCTATGACATCGGCCAGAGCAACCTTTTTCACGACACATCGCCAAAGGCAAGAGAAATAAAAGATAAAATGAACTTATGGGACTTTATCAGGATAAAGAGCTTCTGCACAGCCAAGGAAACAGTCAAAAAAACTAAGAGACAGCCCACGGAATGGGAGAATATATTTGCAAAGGACACCACAGATAAAGGACTGGTATCCAAGATCTACAAAGAACTTCTCAAACTCAATACACGAGAAACAAATAAACAAATCATAAAATGGGCAGAAGATATGAACAGACACTTTTCCAATGAAGACATACAAATGGCTAACAGACACATGAAAAAA